>NW_026892387.1:0-3352 GCF_015708825.2 Lethenteron reissneri | reverse complement strand
CCTTGGACCGTTGGGAAGGTGAAGGCGGCGATCGGGGACCGGGAGGGGATTCCCCCGTGCCGGCAGAGGCTGACGATTGTGGGCGCGGAGCTGGAAGACGACCGCACCCTCTCCGACTACGACATCGGGGTGGGGTTCACTCTGCACCTGGATGACAAGTAATGGGGACGACGACGACGCCGCCGACGACGACGGTGGTGGTGTTGGTGGTGCTGATGGTGGTGGTGTTGGTGCTGATGGTGGTGGTGGTGTTGGTGGTGCTGATGGTGGTGTTGGTGGTGTTGGTGGTGCTGATGGTGGTGGTGGTGTTGGTGGTGCTGATGGTGGTGGTGTTGGTGGTGCTGATGGTGGTGGTGGTGGTGTTGGTGCTGATGGTGGTGGTGGTGGTGTTGGTGGTGGTGTTGGTGGTGTTGGTGGTGCTGATGGTGGTGGTGGTGTTGGTGGTGCTGATGGTGGTGGTGGTGTTGGTGGTGCTGATGGTGGTGGTGGTGTTGGTGGTGCTGATGGTGGTGGTGGTGTTGGTGGTGCTGATGGTGGTGGTGGTGTTGGTGGTGCTGATGGTGGTGGTGTTGGTGGTGCTGATGGTGGTGGTGGTGGTGTTGGTGCTGATGGTGGTGGTGGTGTTGGTGGTGCTGATGGTGGTGGTGTTGGTGCTGATGGTGGTGGTGGTGTTGGTGGTGCTGATGGTGGTGTTGGTGGTGTTGGTGGTGCTGATGGTGGTGGTGGTGTTGGTGGTGCTGATGGTGGTGGTGTTGGTGGTGCTGATGGTGGTGGTGGTGGTGTTGGTGCTGATGGTGGTGGTGGTGTTGGTGGTGCTGATGGTGGTGGTGTTGGTGGTGCTGATGGTGGTGGTGGTGGTGTTGGTGCTGATGGTGGTGGTGGTGTTGGTGGTGCTGATGGTGGTGGTGTTGGTGGTGCTGATGGTGGTGGTGGTGGTGTTGGTGCTGATGGTGGTGGTGGTGTTGGTGGTGCTGATGGTGGTAGTGTAGAGGTGTATTTGTAAAGGTGTATTGGTACGGATGGGTAAAAAACACAAGGGGCATGGTTATGGCCGTACACAGAGACGGTGCTCACACCGACGTCCGCACCTGCATCCCCCCACGGGCCCCTCCCGGGGGCCGATTGCTATAAAAGGTGGTGAGCCGGAGGGCTCGGGGTCGAGTGTGTTAGCTTTAACCAGCGAAGACGGAAGACCAGCTAGAATAGGCCCCGGAGCTCACCTGGCTTGCTGTCCTTGTCAGGGCCGACCAGGGCAAGCCGGTGGCGTGGCCCCGAGAGCCCAGACTGACGTTCTTATAAGAGGGTGCCGGGAATCCCAGCTTGACCAGGGCTGGGATAGGTAGCCTCCCCTAGCTCCGTAGGGGAGGACCTGGGAGTAGGCTAGCCGGGGTAGACGTTGGGTCTCCCTGTTAGACGGGTGAAGGGGCCGATACCCCTTCGAGTGTTGTGTATCCCCGGCTCTGTAAATACGTTGGTGTTAATAAATTCGTGTGCCTCCAACTACGTCGTCCAAGTCTCCTGCAACTTACATATTCGTGGTTCTTTCGGTAAAGTCACGGAGATAGAAAATTAAAAATTAAAAAATACGTTTTTAAGTTAACAATTTTTTTTTTTTAATTTCAATCTACGTCACTTTACCGAAAGAATCAAGAATACGAATTCCTGCAGTCACGAAAGTTTTAAGTCAAAATTTCACCATTTAGAAGCTCAAAGCGACGATCCCGGACAAGGAGTGGATTCCTCCGAACCTTCACCGACAGACTTCTGCAAGATGGCCGCTCCCTCTCTCACTACAACATCCTGGCGAGGTCCACTCTGCACCCGCTTCTCAACCGACTTGACGAGACTCAGAGACTCATAGAGACTCATGGAGACTCGTGGAGACTCGTGGAGACTCATGGAGACTGATAGAGACTGATAGAGACTCATGGAGACTCATGGAGACTCATGGAGACTGATAGAAACTCATAGAGACTCATGGAGACTCATGGAGACTCATGGAGACTGATAGAGACTGATAGAGACTGATAGAGACTGATAGAGACTGATAGAGACTCATGGAGACTCATGGAGACTCATGGAGACTGATAGAGACTGATAGAGACTCATGGAGACTCATGGAGACTCATGGAGACTGATAGAGACTGATAGAGACTCATGGAGACTCATGGAGACTGATAGAAACTCATGGAGACTCATGGAGACTCAGAGACTCATGGAGACTGATAGAGACTGATAGAGACTGATAGAGACTGATAGAGACTGATAGAGACTGATAGAGACTCATGGAGACTCATGGAGACTGATAGAAACTCATGGAGACTCATGGAGACTCATGGAGACTCATGAAGACTGATAGAGACTCATAGAGACTCATGGAGACTCATGGAGACTGATAGAAACTCATGGAGACTCATGGAGACTCATGGAGACTCATGGAGACTGATAGAGACTCATAGAGACTCATGGAGACTCATGGAGACTGATAGAAACTCATAGAGACTCATGGAGACTCATGGAGACTCATGGAGACTCATGGAGACTGATAGAAACTCATGGAGACACGTGGAGACTCATGGAGACTGATAGAAACTCATAGAGACTCATGGAGACTCATGGAGACTCATGGAGACTCATGGAGACTCATGGAGACTGATAGAAACTCATGGAGACACGTGGAGACTCATGGAGACTGATAGAAACTCATGGAGACACGTGGAGACTCATGGAGACTGATAGAGACTCATGGAGACTCATGGAGACTCATGGAGACTCATAGAGACACGTGGAGACTCATGGAGACTCATGGACACTCATGGAGACTGATAGAGACTCATAGAGACTCATGGACACTCATGGAGACTCATAGAGACTCATGGAGACTCATGGAGACACGTGGAGACACGTGGAGACACGTGGAGACACGTGGAGACTCGTAGAGACACGTGGATACGCATGGAGACACATGGAGACTGAGACTCATAGAGATACATATAGACTGGTAGTATACACAGATACTCATAGAGGCACATAAAGACTCATGGAGAAAAGTGGGAAAAGCTTGCGCCCAATTCCCGGTCACTCACTCACTCCTCGTTCGTACGGCTGCTGACGTCACGGCCCACGTGAGGTGACGTCACGGCCCACGTGAGGTGACGTCACCTCACGTGGGCCGTGACGTCGTGAGCACAGCCAACGGCGTCGCTCGACGCTGCACGCGGCAGCAACGGTGCGGTTTAATTCGCGAGACGGCGTTCGGCTAAAGACGACTTGTCAGGCCACGCTATGTACACAGTCGGAGACGCGGGCATCGGTAACTGCCAATCGGCTGCTACGCAAAGAATCCTGTTAA
>NW_026892385.1:0-3375 GCF_015708825.2 Lethenteron reissneri | reverse complement strand
TCGGAGCGAGAGAAACGAGGCCCCGTAACGCACGTGAGAGCAATCCCGTCCAATTTCTACCGTTGATGGGGTCTATGTGCTGAAAAGCGTGTGGAGTTTCGTGACGTTCGGACGATATTGGCGACACTATAATGAGCGTTTTTGCCAGCTCCAGGGAATTCGGAGCGAGAGAAACGAGGCCCCGTAACGCACGTGAGAGCAATCCCTCCAATTTCTACCGTTTGATGGGGTCTATGTGTGTGGAAAAGCGTGTGGAAGTTTCGTGACGTTCGGACGATATTTGGCGACACTATAATGAGCGTTTTGCCAGCTCCAGGAATTCGGAGCGAGAGAAACGAGGCCCCGTAACGCACATGAGAGCAATCCCGGCCAATTTCTACCGTTTGATGGGGTCTGTGTGTAAAATTTTGACTTTTTTTGGTGCACGAGAAAATCTGCTGGAAAAGCGTGTGGAAGGTTCGTGACGTTCGTACGATATTTGGCGACACAAAAAATTGCGATTTCCCAGCTTCAGGGAATTCGGAGCGAGAGAAACGAGGCCCCGTAACTCCATGAGAGCAATCCCGGCCAATTTCTACCGTTTGATGGGGTCTGTGTGTAAAAATTTTGACTTTTTTTGGTGCACGAGAAAATCTGCTGGAAAAGCGTGTGGAAGGTTCGTGACGTTCGTACGATATTTGGCCACAAAAATTGCGATTTCCCAGCTTCAGGGAATTCGGAGCGAGAGAAACGAGGCCCCGTAACTCACATGAGAGCAATCCCGGCCAATTTCTACTACCGTTTGATGGGGTCTATGTGTAAAATTTTGACTTTTTTTGGTGCCGAGCAAATCTGCTGGAAAGGCGTGTGGAAGTTTCGTGACGTTCGGACCATATTGGCGACACTAAAATGAGCGTTTTGCCAGCTCCAGGGAATTCGGAGCGAAAGAAACGATGCTCCGTAACGCACATGAGAGCAATCCCGGCCAATTTCTACCGTTTGATGGGGTCTGTGTGTAAAAATTTTGACTTTTTTGGTGCACGAGAAAATCTGCTGGAAAAGCGTGTGGAAGGTTCGTGACGTTGCTACGATATTTGGCGACACAAAAAATTGCGATTTCCCCTTCAGGGAATTCGGAGCGAGAGAAACGAGGCCCCGTAACGCACATGAGAGCAATCCCGGCCAATTTCTTACCGTTTGATGGGGTCTATGTTAAAAATTTTGACGTTTTTTGGTGCACGAGCAAATCTGCTGGAAAAGCGTGTGGAAGGTTCGTGACGTTCCTACGATATTTGGCGACACTAAAATGAGCGATTTCCCAGCTCCAGGAATTCGGAGCGAGAGAAACGAGGCCCGTAACGCACATGAGAGCAATCCCGTCCCAATTTCTAACCGTTGATGGGGTCTATGTGTGCTGGAAAAGCGTGTGGAAGTTTCGTGACGTTCGGACGATATTTGGCGACACTAAATGAGCGTTTTGCCAGCTCCAGGGAATTCGGAGCGAGAGAAACGAGGCCCCGTAACGCACATGAGCAATCCCGGCCAATTTCTACCGTTTGATGGGGTCTATGTGTAAAATTTTGACGTTTTTTGGTGCACGAGCAAATCTGCTGGAAAAGCGTGTGGAAGGTTCGTGACGTTCCTACGATATTTGGCGACACTAAAATGAGCGATTTCCCAGCTCCAGGGAATTCGGAGGGAGAGAAACGAGGGCCCGTAACGCACATGAGAGCAATCCCGGCCAATTTCTACCGTTTGATGGGGTCTATGTGTGCTGGAAAAGCGTGTGGAAGTTTCGTGACGTTCGGACGATATTTGGCGACACTATAATGAGCGTTTTGCCAGCTCCAGGAATTCGGAGCGAGAGAAACGAGGCCCCGTAACGCACGTGAGAGCAATCCCCCAATTTCTACCGTTTGATGGGGTCTATGTGTGCTGGAAAAGCGTGTGGAAGTTTCGTGACGTTCGGACGATATTTGGCGACACTATAATGAGCGTTTTGCCAGCTCCAGGGAATTCGGAGCGAGAGAAACGAGGCCCCGTAACGCACGTGAGAGCAATCCCGTCCAATTTCTACCGTTTGATGGGGTCTATGTGTGCTGGAAAAGCGTGTGGAAGTTTCGTGACGTTCGGACGATATTTGGCGACACTATAATGAGCGTTTTGCCAGCTCCAGGGAATTCGAGCGAGAGAAAACGAGGCCCCCGTAACGCACATGAGAGCAATCCCGGCCAATTTCTACCGTTTGATGGGGTCTGTGTGTAAAAATTTTGACTTTTTTTGGTGCACGAGAAAATCTGCTGGAAAAGCGTGTGGAAGGTTCGTGACGTTCGTACGATATTTGGCGACACAAAAAATTGCGATTTCCCAGCTTCAGGGAATTCGGAGCGAGAGAAACGAGGCCCCGTAACTCACATGAGAGCAATCCCGGCCAATTTCTACCGTTTGATGGGGTCTGTGTGTAAAAATTTGACTTTTTTTGGTGCACGAGAAAATCTGCTGGAAAGCGTGTGGAAGGTTCGTGACGTTCGTACGATATTTGGCGACACAAAAATTGCGATTTCCCAGCTTCAGGGAATTCGGAGCGAGAGAAACGAGGCCCGTAACTCACATGAGAGCAATCCCGGCCAATTTCTACACCGTTTGATGGGGTCTATGTGTAAAAATTTGACTTTTTTTGGTGCACGAGCAAATCTGCTGGAAAGGCGTGTGGAAGTTTCGTGACGTTCGGACCATATTTGGCGACACTAAAATGAGCGTTTTGCCAGCTCCAGGGAATTCGGAGCGAAAGAAACGATGCTCCGTAACCACATGAAGCAATCCCGGCCAATTTCTACCGTTTGATGGGGTCTATGTGTGCTGGAAAGCGTGTGGAAGTTTCGTGACGTTCGGACGATATTTGGCGACACTATAATGAGCGATTTCCCAGCTTCAGGGAATTCGGAGCGAGAGAAACGAGGCCCCGTACTCACATGAGAGCAATCCCGGCCAATTTCTACCGTTTGATGGGGTCTGTGTGTAAAAATTTTGACTTTTTTGGTGCACGAGCAAATCTGCTGGAAAGGCGTGTGGAAGTTTCGTGACGTTCGGACGATATTTGGCGACACTATAATGAGCGTTTTGCCAGCTCCAGGGAATTCGGAGCGAGAGAAACGAGGCCCCGTAACGCACATGAGAGCAATCCCGGCCAATTTCTACCGTTTGATGGGGTCTATGTGTAAAAATTTTGACTTTTTTGGTGCACGAGCAAATCTGCTGGAAAGGCGTGTGGAAGTTTCGTGACGTTCGGACCATATTTGGCGACACTAAAATGAGCGTTTTGCCAGCTCCAGGGAATTCGGAGCGAAAGAAACGATGCTCCGTAACGCACATGAGAGCAATCCCGGCCAATTTCTA
>NW_026892384.1:0-78406 GCF_015708825.2 Lethenteron reissneri | reverse complement strand
CCACTTACCAAGTAAACTACTGTTTGTACGTACATGGATCTGTACATCTGTGTATGTCCACTCGTGAGTTTATTTACACTCGTTGATGTGGATATGTACATGCGTGAATGTGTGTGTATAGGTATGTACAATAATTTGTGCGCACATTTGTTCGTGTAGTAGAACGCAATCCCTTTGTACGTACACTGCTGTATATGCACACTGATGTGTGTATGCGCACTTGTATGCATGTGCACCCGTGTGTATGTATGAAGCAGTGTGTATGCACATTCTACAACGCTGTGTATGTTCACTCGTGTGTGGGTCTGTGTACATGGGAGTGTATTTGTGTACTCGTATGTGATTATGCATTGGAACAAACAAATTGTTTTTATATTGTGTCGTACAAATAATTTAGGGGAAACGTGGTAGGAATGCGCCACCTCAACAGGGAACTACAGGGATGAGACTCCCCGCTCGTGGTGCTAAATGAATGAAAACAGCGCCACTGAGCAGACAGAGCCCCGCCCCTACAGCTCGTGAGTGTAACGTAGTGAGTGTGACCAGCGAACTGCCACGATGCTGCCAGGTAAGGGTAAACTTGTGTGATGGAGATGCTTCACCTGAAACTCGCCTCCACACGTGTTCGCTATGAACATTGTAACAATAAGGGACGATCAGTCATCTTTAACATAGCAGGTCTTTATTGTTCTGCAAGTATATTAACGTTAAAACTCGTAGAAACACATGCACACTCGTGTGTGAATGCACACCGCTGTATATACAGTCGTGTTTGGATGCACACTCGTGTGTGTATGTCTACTCGTCCGTGTTTTTTTAAAGGAAAATATGGTAGCAATAAAGTACGATCAGTCATCTTTAAAAACAAATCAGGTCTTTATTAATCTGCAAGAAAACTCACGTTAATACTAGAATCGAAATCTTTATTAAAACGCATGCTCAAACAGGAAAGAAACAAGGCAAATTATTTCCCAATAGGAATTCAACAGTTAAAAGATATTCTTAAAATCAAACACGTAAACGTCGATTTCCCCTTTGACGTCCTTTTCCACTGAAGCCATTCGTCCAAAGTATAAAATTGTTGTCATTCTGAAATCAGTGAACACTGGAACTTAAAAGGAAGACATTCATCTGAACACATTTTAGAGCATTTACAACATCACTAGAAATCACCGAAAAAATAGAGAGACACGAATATGACTCTCCAGCCACTCCACTACATCAAGCCATCTCTCAGAATGCAACTGCATGGGGTCGAAAGAGGAATTTCGTTTAGGACTCATGACAACATGTTTGATGATGCCTGTGAAGTGTTGCTGACCGTGAAAATGCTTCCAACACACAGAGCAATCAAACGGTTGTGTTAAAATAATAACACTATCTTGGAGTAGTGCTGGAAATCACTGATATAATCAATTACACCTAATAACTTGATCTAACAGAGACACAAACGTGCACATTCCAGGACTTTAACAGAAGTACTCAATACTCTGATTATCCAGCCACTCCAGCAGCCATTTCTCATTATCAACCTGCATGGGGTCGAAATAGGAATTGTCGTCAGGGCTCAGTACATCCAGCCAACTCGCAGGATCCAAATGCATGGGGTCGAAGTACGAATTGTCGTCAGGACTCGTTACATTCACTACATCCACGGATCTCTCTGGATCCACCTGCATAGGTTCAAAAGATGCATTTTTTTCGGGACTAATTGCAGCACTTAGTTTTTCACCTTTTGATTTCACTTCCCTATCATTGCGGATCTTCTCATGTTTGTTTCGGGGTGATGACCGTGTCCTCTCCAACAGAGAACAATTGAATGGATTCTCGCCCTTGTGTGTTTTCTGGTGCCTGTGAAGATTTGATTTCCGTGCAAATGCCTTCCAGCACACAGCGCAATTGAATGGCGTCTCACCCGAGTGCGTTTTTTTGGTGCTTGTGAAGATCTGATTTCTGTGCAAACGCCTTATCGCACACAGCGCAATTGAATGGCTTCTCACCCGAGTGTGTTTTCTGGTGAGTGTGAAGATTTTGTTTCAGTGAAAATGCCTTATCGCACACAGCGCAATTGAATGGCTTCTCACCCGAGTGTGTTTTCTGGTGTCTGCTAAGAGTTGATTTCCGTGCAAATGCCTTCCCACACACAGAGCACTTGAATGGCTTCTCGCCCGTGTGTGTGTTTTGGTGATTGCGAAGAGTTGATGAATCTATAAATGACTTCCCACACACAGAGCAATTGAATGGCTTCTCACCCGTGTGTGTGTGGCGCTGTGGAAAGGTAATCTGCTCCATGTGACTGATTCTTCAGTGACAGTCGCGGGTGTTTTTTAGAGTAAAATACACCCTCAAAGCTGCGTGGATGTCTGGCTCAAATCACCAAGAAGCAAACTTTTTACCAACGTCTAACTGAAACACAGTAACGTCTCGTAAGTCGGACTATACACGCGATTACCAGTTTATCCACTAACAAAGACACTTACTTGTGGATGCACGTCGTATCGATGTCCCTGTAACCCGTCTGAAGAAATTGCCACGAACTCTCCCGAAGCGAAGTCGCCAACCAGTCGCCAAGCAATCGTGCTCGCCAGGCTGGGTCTCGTGGAAGAAGGGTGATCTGCAGAGCGAGGAGTCGAGCGTCTATCCTCAGCAAAATCCGTCTCGAAATGACCCTGAGGTCTGATTTTAAGCCCCTTATAACTTCGCTCTTGCATCCAAATCCTTTGTTCTTGACTTGGCCTATTATGGACTTTGCATTCAATTGTTAATTTTTACATTAACAATCCGCATATCTAGCAACATTACGTATGTACATCTCACTGAATAATTGTACACTTCCGTTTGAATAAGGATGTGCATCTTCATGCATAATTCCGTGCTTCGTGTTAATTTGCTAATATTCACCCCCAATGTCCTCTAAACTGCTGCAAGTTTAGAGGATTATAAAGCGACATACAGTCTGAAATATCAAAAATTGGTGATCTCGAGATTGATTTAGAATAAGATGTGCAAGTTTATACTGTACTGACTTTGTTTTATAAATATATTTAAGGACAATCGTGTTGAGCGGGGTGCTTCTAGAAAATGAGTGGACTTTAAATATTCATCTGAAAGATCGCTTAAATATACAAATGTGTAGTTGAAACCCGCCACCACTCGACAAATCAACTAGTAAGGGTTGTCACGTAAACAGAACATGCAAATTTGTCACTAGCACAGCACACCGGTGTGTTGGAGAGCCAAGCCACAACATTTACAATCTGAGTACGACGTTTCACCTGTAATTAAAACTAGCTTCATCAGTCGACAGCCAGATTTGGGAAGTCTCACTGTTTTGTTCCTTATATAGACGCATAGATGTGTTGACCACGCAGCGGGGCATCTAAGATTCATATCGTCAGCTTAACCTGTGAAAATAATGACAAAACCCCGCTATACAAGTATACTACTGTTTGTATGTACATGGATCTGTACTTCTGTGTATGTCCACTCGTGTGTGGGTGTGTGTACATGGGAGTGTATATGTGTACTCGTGTTTGATTATGTATTGGAACAAACTAATTGTTTTTATATTTTGTCGTCCAAATAATTTAGGGGAAACGTGGTAGGAATGCGCCACCACAACAGGGAACTACAGGGATGCGACTCCCCGCTCGTGGTGCTAAATGAATGAAAACAGCGCCACTGAGCAGACAGAGCCCCGCCCCTACAGCTCGTGAGTGTAACGTAGTGAGTGTGACCAGCGGACTGCCACGATGCTGCCAGGTAAGGGTAAACTTGTGTGATGGAGATGCTTCACCTGAAACTCGCCTCCACACGTGTTCGCTATGAACATTGTAGCAATAAGGGACGATCAGTCATCTTTAACCTATCAGGTCTTTATTGTTCTGCAAGTATATTAACGTTAAAACTCGTAGAAACACATGCACACTCGTGTGTGAATGTACAACGCTGTATATACAGTCGTGTTTGGATGCACACTCGTGTGTGTATGTCTACTCGTCCGTGTTTTTTTAAAGGAAAATATGGTAGCAATAAAGTACGATCAGTCATCTTTAAAAACAAATCAGGTCTTTATTAATCTGCAAGAAAACTCACGTTAATACTAGAATCGAAATCTTTATTAAAACGCATGCTCAAACAGGAAAGAAACAAGGCAAATTATTTCCCAATAGGAATTCAACAGTTAAAAGATATTCTTAAAATCAAACACGTAAACGTCGATTTCCCCTTTGACGTCCTTTTCCACTGAAGCCATTCGTCCAAAGTATAAAATTGTTGTCATTCTGAAATCAGTGAACACTGGAACTTAAAAGGAAGACATTCATCTGAACACATTTTAGAGCATTTACAACATCACTAGAAATCACCGAAAAAATAGAGAGACACGAATATGACTCTCCAGCCACTCCACTACATCAAGCCATCTCTCAGAATGCAACTGCATGGGGTCGAAAGAGGAATTTCGTTTAGGACTCATGACAACATGTTTGATGATGCCTGTGAAGTGTTGCTGACCGTGAAAATGCTTCCAACACACAGAGCAATCAAACGGTTGTGTTAAAATAATAACACTATCTTGGAGTAGTGCTGGAAATCACTGATATAATCAATTGCACCTAATAAATTGATCTAACAGAGACACAAACGTGCACATTCCAGGACTTTAACAGAAGTACTCAATACTCTGATTATCCAGCCACTCCAGCAGCCATTTCTCATTATCAACCTGCATGGGGTCGAAATAGGAATTGTCGTCAGGGCTCAGTACATCCAGCCAACTCGCAGGATCCAAATGCATGGGGTCGAAGTACGAATTGTCGTCAGGACTCGTTACATTCACTACATCCACGGATCTCTCTGGATCCACCTGCATAGGTTCAAAAGATGCATTTTTTTCGGGACTAATTGCAGCACTTAGTTTTTCACCTTTTGATTTCACTTCCCTATCATTGCGGATCTTCTCATGTTTGTTTCGGGGTGATGACCGTGTCCTCTCCAACAGAGAACAATTGAATGGATTCTCGCCCTTGTGTGTTTTCTGGTGCCTGTGAAGATTTGATTTCCGTGCAAATGCCTTCCAGCACACAGCGCAATTGAATGGCGTCTCACCCGAGTGCGTTTTTTGGTGCTTGTGAAGATCTGATTTCTGTGCAAACGCCTTATCGCACACAGCGCAATTGAATGGCTTCTCACCCGAGTGTGTTTTCTGGTGAGTGTGAAGATTTTGTTTCAGTGAAAATGCCTTATCGCACACAGCGCAATTGAATGGCTTCTCACCCGAGTGTGTTTTCTGGTGTCTGCTAAGAGTTGATTTCCGTGCAAATGCCTTCCCACACACAGAGCACTTGAATGGCTTCTCGCCCGTGTGTGTGTTTTGGTGATTGCGAAGAGTTGATGAATCTATAAATGACTTCCCACACACAGAGCAATTGAATGGCTTCTCACCCGTGTGAGTTTTCTGGTGCTTGTGAAGATATGCTTTACGTGCAAACGCCTTCACACAAACAGAGCAATTGAATGGCTTCTCACCCGTGTGTGTGTGGCGCTGTGGAAAGGTAATCTGCTCCATGTGACTGATTCTTCAGTGACAGTCGCGGGTGTTTTTTAGAGTAAAATACACCCTCAAAGCTGCGTGGATGTCTGGCTCAAATCACCAAGAAGCAAACTTTTTACCAACGTCTAACTGAAACACAGTAACGTCTCGTAAGTCGGACTATACACGCGATTACCAGTTTATCCACTAACAAAGACACTTACTTGTGGATGCACGTCGTATCGATGTCCCTGTAACCCGTCTGAAGAAATTGCCACGAACTCTCCCGAAGCGAAGTCGCCAACCAGTCGCCAAGCAATCGTGCTCGCCAGGCTGGGTCTCGTGGAAGAAGGGTGATCTGCAGAGCGAGGAGTCGAGCGTCTATCCTCAGCAAAATCCGTCTCGAAATGACCCTGAGGTCTGATTTTAAGCCCCTTATAACTTCGCTCTTGCATCCAAATCCTTTGTTCTTGACTTGGCCTATTATGGACTTTGCATTCAATTGTAAATTTTTACATTAACAATCCGCATATCTAGCAACATTACGTACGTACATCTCACTGAATAATTGTACACTTCCGTTTGAATAAGGATGTGCATCTCCATGCATAATTCCGTGCTTCGTGTTAATTTGCTAATATTCACCCCCAATGTCCTCTAAACTGCTGCAAGTTTAGAGGATTATAAAGCGACATACAGTCTGAAATATCAAAAATTGGTGATCTCGAGATTGATTTAGAATAAGATGTGCAAGTTTATACTGTACTGACTTTGTTTTATAAATATATTTAAGGACAATCGTGTTGAGCGGGGTGCTTCTAGAAAATGAGTGGACTTTAAATATTCATCTGAAAGATCGCTTAAATATACAAATGTGTAGTTGAAACCCGCCACCACTCGACAAATCAACTAGTAAGGGTTGTCACGTAAACAGAACATGCAAATTTGTCACTAGCACAGCACACCGGTGTGTTGGAGAGCCAAGCCACAACATTTACAATCTGAGTACGACGTTTCGCCTGTAATTAAAACTAGCTTCATCAGTCGACAGCCAGATTTGGGAAGTCTCACTGTTTTGTTCCTTATATAGAAGCATAGATGTGTTGACCACGCAGCGGGGCATCTAAGATTCATATCGTCAGCTTAACCTGTGAAAATAATGACAAAACCCCGCTATACAAGTATACTACTGTTTGTATGTACATGGATCTGTACTTCTGTGTATGTCCACTCGTGTGTGGGTGTGTGTACATGGGAGTGTATATGTGTACTCGTGTTTGATTATGTATTGGAACAAACTAATTGTTTTTATATTTTGTCGTCCAAATAATTTAGGGGAAACGTGGTAGGAATGCGCCACCACAACAGGGAACTACAGGGATGCGACTCCCCGCTCGTGGTGCTAAATGAATGAAAACAGCGCCACTGAGCAGACAGAGCCCCGCCCCTACAGCTCGTGAGTGTAACGTAGTGAGTGTGACCAGCGGACTGCCACGATGCTGCCAGGTAAGGGTAAACTTGTGTGATGGAGATGCTTCACCTGAAACTCGCCTCCACACGTGTTCGCTATGAACATTGTAGCAATAAGGGACGATCAGTCATCTTTAACCTATCAGGTCTTTATTGTTCTGCAAGTATATTAACGTTAAAACTCGTAGAAACACATGCACACTCGTGTGTGAATGTACAACGCTGTATATACAGTCGTGTTTGGATGCACACTCGTGTGTGTATGTCTACTCGTCCGTGTTTTTTTAAAGGAAAATATGGTAGCAATAAAGTACGATCAGTCATCTTTAAAAACAAATCAGGTCTTTATTAATCTGCAAGAAAACTCACGTTAATACTAGAATCGAAATCTTTATTAAAACGCATGCTCAAACAGGAAAGAAACAAGGCAAATTATTTCCCAATAGGAATTCAACAGTTAAAAGATATTCTTAAAATCAAACACGTAAACGTCGATTTCCCCTTTGACGTCCTTTTCCACTGAAGCCATTCGTCCAAAGTATAAAATTGTTGTCATTCTGAAATCAGTGAACACTGGAACTTAAAAGGAAGACATTCATCTGAACACATTTTAGAGCATTTACAACATCACTAGAAATCACCGAAAAAATAGAGAGACACGAATATGACTCTCCAGCCACTCCACTACATCAAGCCATCTCTCAGAATGCAACTGCATGGGGTCGAAAGAGGAATTTCGTTTAGGACTCATGACAACATGTTTGATGATGCCTGTGAAGTGTTGCTGACCGTGAAAATGCTTCCAACACACAGAGCAATCAAACGGTTGTGTTAAAATAATAACACTATCTTGGAGTAGTGCTGGAAATCACTGATATAATCAATTACACCTAATAACTTGATCTAACAGAGACACAAACGTGCACATTCCAGGACTTTAACAGAAGTACTCAATACTCTGATTATCCAGCCACTCCAGCAGCCATTTCTCATTATCAACCTGCATGGGGTCGAAATAGGAATTGTCGTCAGGGCTCAGTACATCCAGCCAACTCGCAGGATCCAAATGCATGGGGTCGAAGTACGAATTGTCGTCAGGACTCGTTACATTCACTACATCCACGGATCTCTCTGGATCCACCTGCATAGGTTCAAAAGATGCATTTTTTTCGGGACTAATTGCAGCACTTAGTTTTTCACCTTTTGATTTCACTTCCCTATCATTGCGGATCTTCTCATGTTTGTTTCGGGGTGATGACCGTGTCCTCTCCAACAGAGAACAATTGAATGGATTCTCGCCCTTGTGTGTTTTCTGGTGCCTGTGAAGATTTGATTTCCGTGCAAATGCCTTCCAGCACACAGCGCAATTGAATGGCGTCTCACCCGAGTGCGTTTTTTGGTGCTTGTGAAGATCTGATTTCTGTGCAAACGCCTTATCGCACACAGCGCAATTGAATGGCTTCTCACCCGAGTGTGTTTTCTGGTGAGTGTGAAGATTTTGTTTCAGTGAAAATGCCTTATCGCACACAGCGCAATTGAATGGCTTCTCACCCGAGTGTGTTTTCTGGTGTCTGCTAAGAGTTGATTTCCGTGCAAATGCCTTCCCACACACAGAGCACTTGAATGGCTTCTCGCCCGTGTGTGTGTTTTGGTGATTGCGAAGAGTTGATGAATCTATAAATGACTTCCCACACACAGAGCAATTGAATGGCTTCTCACCCGTGTGAGTTTTCTGGTGCTTGTGAAGATATGCTTTACGTGCAAACGCCTTCACACAAACAGAGCAATTGAATGGCTTCTCACCCGTGTGTGTGTGGCGCTGTGGAAAGGTAATCTGCTCCATGTGACTGATTCTTCAGTGACAGTCGCGGGTGTTTTTTAGAGTAAAATACACCCTCAAAGCTGCGTGGATGTCTGGCTCAAATCACCAAGAAGCAAACTTTTTACCAACGTCTAACTGAAACACAGTAACGTCTCGTAAGTCGGACTATACACGCGATTACCAGTTTATCCACTAACAAAGACACTTACTTGTGGATGCACGGCGTATCGATGTCCCTGTAACCCGTCTGAAGAGATCGCCACGAACTCTCCCGAAGCGAAGTCGCCAACCAGTCGCCAAGCAATCGTGCTCGCCAGGCTGGGTCTCGTGGAAGAAGGGTTATCTGCAGAGCGAGGAGTCGAGCGTCTATCCTCAGCAAAATCCGTCTCGAAATGACCCTGAGGTCTGATTTTAAGCCCCTTATAACTTCGCTCTAGCATCCAAATCCTTTGTTCTCGACTTGGCCTATCATGGACTTTGCATTCAATTGTAAATTTTGACATTAACAATCCGCATATCTAGCAACATATACGTATGTACATCTCACTGCATAATTGTACACTTCCGTTTGAATAAGGATGTGCATCTCCATGCATAATTCCGTGCTTCGTGTTAATTTGCTAATATTCACCCCCAATGTCCTCTAAACTGCTGCAAGTTTAGAGGATTATAAAGCGACATACAGTCTGAAATATCAAAAATTGGTGATCTCGAGATTGATTTAGAATAAGATGTGCAAGTTTATACTGTACTGACTTTGTTTTATAAATATATTTAAGGACAATCGTGTTGAGCGGGGTGCTTCTAGAAAATGAGTGGACTTTAAATATTCATCTGAAAGATCGCTTAAATATACAAATGTGTAGTTGAAACCCGCCACCACTCGACAAATCAACTAGTAAGGGTTGTCACGTAAACAGAACATGCAAATTTGTCACTAGCACAGCACACCGGTGTGTTGGAGAGCCAAGCCACAACATTTACAATCTGAGTACGACGTTTCGCCTGTAATTAAAACTAGCTTCATCAGTCGACAGCCAGATTTGGGAAGTCTCACTGTTTTGTTCCTTATATAGAAGCATAGATGTGTTGACCACGCAGCGGGGCATCTAAGATTCATATCGTCAGCTTAACCTGTGAAAATAATGACAAAACCCCGCTATACAAGTATACTACTGTTTGTATGTACATGGATCTGTACTTCTGTGTATGTCCACTCGTGTGTGGGTGTGTGTACATGGGAGTGTATATGTGTACTCGTGTATGATTATGTATTGGAACAAACTAATTGTTTTTATATTGTGTCGTCCAAATAATTTAGGGGAAACGTGGTAGGAATGCGCCACCACAACAGGGAACTACAGGGATGAGACTCCCCGCTCGTGGTGCTAAATGAATGAAAACAGCGCCACTGAGCAGACAGAGCCCCGCCCCTACAGCTCGTGAGTGTGAACGTAGTGAGTGTGACCAGCGGACTGCCACGATGCTGCCAGGTAAGGGTAAACTTGTGTGATGGAGATGCTTCACCTGAAACTCGCCTCCACACGTGTTCGCTATGAACATTGTAGCAATAAGGGACGATCAGTCATCTTTAACCTATCAGGTCTTTATTGTTCTGCAAGTATATTAACGTTAAAACTCGTAGAAACACATGCACACTCGTGTGTGAATGTACAACGCTGTATATACAGTCGTGTTTGGATGCACACTCGTGTGTGTATGTCTACTCGTCTGTGTTTTTTTAAAGGAAAATATGGTAGCAATAAAGTACGATCAGTCATCTTTAAAAACAAATCAGGTCTTTATTAATCTGCAAGAAAACTCACGTTAATACTAGAATCGAAATCTTTATTAAAACGCATGCTCAAACAGGAAAGAAACAAGGAAAATTATTTCCCAATAGGAATTCAACAGTTAAAAGATATTCTTAAAATCAAACACGTAAACGTCGATTTCCCCTTTGACGTCCTTTTCCACTGAAGCCATTCGTCCAAAGTATAAAATTGTTGTCATTCTGAAATCAGTGAACACTGGAACTTAAAAGGAAGACATTCATCTGAACACATTTTAGAGCATTTACAACATCACTAGAAATCACCGAAAAAATAGAGAGACACGAATATGACTCTCCAGCCACTCCACTACATCAAGCCATCTCTCAGAATGCAACTGCATGGGGTCGAAAGAGGAATTTCGTTTAGGACTCATGACAACATGTTTGATGATGCCTGTGAAGTGTTGCTGACCGTGAAAATGCTTCCAACACACAGAGCAATCAAACGGTTGTGTTAAAATAATAACACTATCTTGGAGTAGTGCTGGAAATCACTGATATAATCAATTACACCTAATAACTTGATCTAACAGAGACACAAACGTGCACATTCCAGGACTTTAACAGAAGTACTCAATACTCTGATTATCCAGCCACTCCAGCAGCCATTTCTCATTATCAACCTGCATGGGGTCGAAATAGGAATTGTCGTCAGGGCTCAGTACATCCAGCCAACTCGCAGGATCCAAATGCATGGGGTCGAAGTACGAATTGTCGTCAGGACTCGTTACATTCACTACATCCACGGATCTCTCTGGATCCACCTGCATAGGTTCAAAAGATGCATTTTTTTCGGGACTAATTGCAGCACTTAGTTTTTCACCTTTTGATTTCACTTCCCTATCATTGCGGATCTTCTCATGTTTGTTTCGGGGTGATGACCGTGTCCTCTCCAACAGAGAACAATTGAATGGATTCTCGCCCTTGTGTGTTTTCTGGTGCCTGTGAAGATTTGATTTCCGTGCAAATGCCTTCCAGCACACAGCGCAATTGAATGGCGTCTCACCCGAGTGCGTTTTTTTGGTGCTTGTGAAGATCTGATTTCTGTGCAAACGCCTTATCGCACACAGCGCAATTGAATGGCTTCTCACCCGAGTGTGTTTTCTGGTGAGTGTGAAGATTTTGTTTCAGTGAAAATGCCTTATCGCACACAGCGCAATTGAATGGCTTCTCACCCGAGTGTGTTTTCTGGTGTCTGCTAAGAGTTGATTTCCGTGCAAATGCCTTCCCACACACAGAGCACTTGAATGGCTTCTCGCCCGTGTGTGTGTTTTGGTGATTGCGAAGAGTTGATGAATCTATAAATGACTTCCCACACACAGAGCAATTGAATGGCTTCTCACCCGTGTGAGTTTTCTGGTGCTTGTGAAGATATGCTTTACGTGCAAACGCCTTCACACAAACAGAGCAATTGAATGGCTTCTCACCCGTGTGTGTGTGGCGCTGTGGAAAGGTAATCTGCTCCATGTGACTGATTCTTCAGTGACAGTCGCGGGTGTTTTTTAGAGTAAAATACACCCTCAAAGCTGCGTGGATGTCTGGCTCAAATCACCAAGAAGCAAACTTTTTACCAACGTCTAACTGAAACACAGTAACGTCTCGTAAGTCGGACTATACACGCGATTACCAGTTTATCCACTAACAAAGACACTTACTTGTGGATGCACGTCGTATCGATGTCCCTGTAACCCGTCTGAAGAAATTGCCACGAACTCTCCCGAAGCGAAGTCGCCAACCAGTCGCCAAGCAATCGTGCTCGCCAGGCTGGGTCTCGTGGAAGAAGGGTGATCTGCAGAGCGAGGAGTCGAGCGTCTATCCTCAGCAAAATCCGTCTCGAAATGACCCTGAGGTCTGATTTTAAGCCCCTTATAACTTCGCTCTTGCATCCAAATCCTTTGTTCTCGACTTGGCCTATCACGGACTTTGCATTCAATTGTAAATTTTTACATTAACAATCCGCATATCTAGCAACATATACGTATGTACATCTCACTGCATAATTGTACACTTCCGTTTGAATAAGGATGTGCATCTCCATGCATAATTCCGTGCTTCGTGTTAATTTGCTAATATTCACCCCCAATGTCCTCTAAACTGCTGCAAGTTTAGAGGATTATGAAGCGACATACAGTCTGAAATATCAAAAATTGGTGATCTCGAGATTGATTTAGAATAAGATGTGCAAGTTTATACTGTACTGACTTTGTTTTATAAATATATTTAAGGACAATCGTGTTGAGCGGGGTGCTTCTAGAAAATGAGTGGACTTTAAATATTCATCTGAAAGATCGCTTAAATATACAAATGTGTAGTTGAAACCCGCCACCACTCGACAAAGCCAACTAGTAAGGGTTGTCACGTAAACAGAACATGCAAATTTGTCACTAGCACAGCACACCGGTGTGTTGGAGAGCCAAGCCACAACATTTACAATCTGAGTACGACGTTTCGCCTGTAATTAAAACTAGCTTCATCAGTCGACAGCCAGATTTGGGAAGTCTCACTGTTTTGTTCCTTATATAGAAGCATAGATGTGTTGACCACGCAGCGGGGCATCTAAGATTCATATCGTCAGCTTAACCTGTGAAAATAATGACAAAACCCCGCTATACAAGTATACTACTGTTTGTATGTACATGGATCTGTACTTCTGTGTATGTCCACTCGTGTGTGGGTGTGTGTACATGGGAGTGTATATGTGTACTCGTGTATGATTATGTATTGGAACAAACTAATTGTTTTTATATTGTGTCGTCCAAATAATTTAGGGGAAACGTGGTAGGAATGCGCCACCACAACAGGGAACTACAGGGATGAGACTCCCCGCTCGTGGTGCTAAATGAATGAAAACAGCGCCACTGAGCAGACAGAGCCCCGCCCCTACAGCTCGTGAGTGTGACGTAGTGAGTGTGACCAGCGGACTGCCACGATGCTGCCAGGTAAGGGTAAACTTGTGTGATGGAGATGCTTCACCTGAAACTCGCCTCCACACGTGTTCGCTATGAACATTGTAGCAATAAGGGACGATCAGTCATCTTTAACATAGCAGGTCTTTATTGTTCTGCAAGTATATTAACGTTAAAACTCGTAGAAACACATGCACACTCGTGTGTGAATGTACAACGCTGTATATACAGTCGTGTTTGGATGCACACTCGTGTGTGTATGTCTACTCGCCCGTGTTTTTTTAAAGGAAAACTATGGTAGCAATAACGTAGATCAGTCATCTTTAAAAACAAATCAGGTCTTTATTAATCTGCAAGAAAACTCACGTTAATACTCGTATCGAAATCTTTATTAATACGCAGGCTCAAACAGGAAAGGAACTTGGCAAATTATTTCCCAATAGGAATTCAACAGTTAAAAGATATTCTTAAAATCAAACAAGGAAACGTCGATTTCCCCTTTGACGTCCTTTTCCACTGAAGCCATTCGTCCAAAAGTCCAAGCCATCAAACACAGGAACAACGAACGTGCAATCCACTCACACTCTGAAACCTATTATTTGAAGTTAATTAATTTATTACACAATCATGAAAATTAATAAACATGTTTAAAATATTGAGCAAAGTTGTGATCACAGACTTTCTCCAACTTTAGCTCAACAAGACCACTTAACCACTCGAGTAAAATCAGGAATTGAAACACCTCACAACCACTGCACATCACACCACATCAACAAGTAATCCGATAGGACTACAAAGCACCACCTTAACGTGACGAAGTCTAGAATAAACCTCAACACTCAAGACACGGAATTACACACAAACACCACGACAAAATGAATAACAGGAATGGGCAAATCCTAAAACAAGATGGCACACCCAGATCAGTAGCTGTGAGAAGATGACAACACATGGCAACTTCTACCATAAACACCACATATTTAATAGCCCCGATGATCTAACGACGAGACGAAGCAATGTATCTATCGAAGTATAAAATTGTTGTCATCCAGAAATTTATCAGGAACACTTTTATCTGAACACAATGCAGAGCATTCACAACATCACTCTCGCTTTAAGTCCTAGAAATCACCGAAACAATATATAAGAGACACGAATATGACTCTCCAGCCACTCCACTACATCAAGCCATCTCTCAGGATGCAACTGCATGGGGTCGAAAGAGGAATTTCGTTTAGGACTCATGACAACATTTGTACTCTTTGTTTGATGATGCCTGTGAAGTGTTGCTGACCGTGAAAATGTTTCCAACACACAGAGCAATCAATCGGTTTTGTTAAAATAATAACACTAGCTTGGAGTAGTGCTGGAAATCACTGATGTAATCAATTGCACCTAATACATCAATCTAACAGAGACCCAAACGTGCACATTCCAGGACTTTACCAGAAGTACTCAATACTTTGATTATCCAGCCACTCCAGCAGCCATTTCTCATTATCAACCTGCATGGGGTCAAAAAAAGAATTGGCGTCAGGGCTCAGTACATCCAGCCATCTCGCAGGATCCAACTGCATGGGGTCGAAATAGGAATTGTCGTCAGGGCTCAGTACATCCACTACATCCACGCATCTCTCAGTATCCACCTGCATAGGTTCGAAAGATGCATTTTTTTCTGAACTCATTGCAGCACTTTGTTTTTCACCTTTTGATTTCACTTCCCTATTTTTGCTGATCTTCTCATGCTTGTTTCGGGGCGATGACCGTGTCCTCTCCAACGGAGAACAATTGAATGGATTCTCGCCCTCGTGTGTTTTCTGGTGCCTGTGAAGATATGATTTCTGTGCAAATGCCTTCCTGCACACAGCGCAATTGAATGGCTTCTCACCCGTGTGTGTTTTCTGGTGAGTGTTAAGAGTTGATTTCCGCGAAAACGCCTTCCCACACACGGAGCAATTGAAAGGCTTCTCGCCCGAGTGTGTTTTCTGGTGATTGTTCAGTGTTGCCGACTGTGCAAATGCCTTCCCACAAAGAGAGCACTTGAATGGCTTCTCGCCCGTGTGTGTTTTCTGGTGACGGTGAAAATTTGATGAATCTGCAAATGCCTTCCCACACACAGAGCAATTGAACGGCTTCTCGCCCGTGTGTGTGTTCTGGTGACTGTGAAGTTTTTGTTTCCGTGAAAATGCCTTCCCACAAAGAGAGCAATTGAACCGCTTCTTGCCAGTGTTTGTGTGGCGCTGTGGAGAGTTTTTCTGCTCCATGTGAATGATTCTTCAGAGCAGAGAAACTGTCGCGGGTGTTGTTGAGAGTTAAAGGCGCCCTCTAAGGAGCGTGGATGTCTGGCTCAAATAGCCAAGAAGCAAACTCTTACCAACGTCTAACCGAGAGACAGTAACGTTTCGTAAGTCGGACTACACACGCGATTACCAGTTTATCCACTAACAAAGACACTTACTTTTTGATGCACGGCGTATCGATGTCCCTGTAACCCGTCTGAAGAGATCGCCACGAACTCTCCCGAAGCAAAGTCGCCAACCAGTCGCCAAGCAATCGTGCTCGCCAGGCTGGGTCTCGTGGAAGAAGGGTTATCTGCAGAGCGGGGAGTCGAGCGTCTATCCTCAGCAAAATCCGTCTCGAAATGACCCTGAGGTCTGATTTTAAGCCCCTTATAACTTCGCTCTAGCATCCAAATCTTTTGTTCTCGACTTGGCCTATCATGGACTTTGCATTCAATTGTTAAATTTTGCATTAACAATCCGCATATCTAGCAACATAATACGTATGTACATCTCACTGCATAATTGTACACTTCCGTTTGAATAAGGATGTGCATCTCCATGCATAATTCCGTGCTTCGTGTTAATTTGCTAATATTCACCCCCAATGTCCTCTAAACTGCTGCAAGTTTAGAGGATTATGAAGCGACATACAGTCTGAAATATCAAAAATTGGTGATCTCGAGATTGATTTAGAATAAGATGTGCAAGTTTATACTGTACTGACTTTGTTTTATAAATATATTTAAGGACAATCGTGTTGAGCGGGGTGCTTCTAGAAAATGAGTGGACTTTAAATATTCATCTGAAAGATCGCTTAAATATACAAATGTGTAGTTGAAACCCGCCACCACTCGACAAAGCCAACTAGTAAGGGTTGTCACGTAAACAGAACATGCAAATTTGTCACTAGCACAGCACACCGGTGTGTTGGAGAGCCAAGCCACAACATTTACAATCTGAGTACGACGTTTCGCCTGTAATTAAAACTAGCTTCATCAGTCGACAGCCAGATTTGGGAAGTCTCACTGTTTTGTTCCTTATATAGAAGCATAGATGTGTTGACCACGCAGCGGGGCATCTAAGATTCATATCGTCAGCTTAACCTGTGAAAATAATGACAAAACCCCGCTATACAAGTATACTACTGTTTGTATGTACATGGATCTGTACTTCTGTGTATGTCCACTCGTGTGTGGGTGTGTGTACATGGGAGTGTATATGTGTACTCGTGTATGATTATGTATTGGAACAAACTAATTGTTTTTATATTGTGTCGTCCAAATAATTTAGGGGAAACGTGGTAGGAATGCGCCACCACAACAGGGAACTACAGGGATGAGACTCCCCGCTCGTGGTGCTAAATGAATGAAAACAGCGCCACTGAGCAGACAGAGCCCCGCCCCTACAGCTCGTGAGTGTGACGTAGTGAGTGTGACCAGCGGAACTGCCACGATGCTGCCAGGTAAGGGTAAACTTGTGTGATGGAGATGCTTCACCTGAAACTCGCCTCCACACGTGTTCGCTATGAACATTGTAGCAATAAGGGACGATCAGTCATCTTTAACATAGCAGGTCTTTATTGTTCTGCAAGTATATTAACGTTAAAACTCGTAGAAACACATGCACACTCGTGTGTGAATGTACAACGCTGTATATACAGTCGTGTTTGGATGCACACTCGTGTGTGTATGTCTACTCGCCCGTGTTTTTTTAAAGGAAAACTATGGTAGCAATAACGTAGATCAGTCATCTTTAAAAACAAATCAGGTCTTTATTAATCTGCAAGAAAACTCACGTTAATACTCGTATCGAAATCTTTATTAATACGCAGGCTCAAACAGGAAAGGAACTTGGCAAATTATTTCCCAATAGGAATTCAACAGTTAAAAGATATTCTTAAAATCAAACAAGGAAACGTCGATTTCCCCTTTGACGTCCTTTTCCACTGAAGCCATTCGTCCAAAAGTCCAAGCCATCAAACACAGGAACAACGAACGTGCAATCCACTCACACTCTGAAACCTATTATTTGAAGTTAATTAATTTATTACACAATCATGAAAATTAATAAACATGTTTAAAATATTGAGCAAAGTTGTGATCACAGACTTTCTCCAACTTTAGCTCAACAAGACCACTTAACCACTCGAGTAAAATCAGGAATTGAACCACCTCAAAACCACTGCGCATCACACCACATCAACAAGTAATCCGATAGGACTACAAAGCACCACCTTAACGTGACGAAGTCTAGAATAAACCTCAACACTCAAGACACGGAATTACACACAAACACCACGACAAAATGAATAACAGGAATGGGCAAATCCTAAAACAAGACGGCACACCCAGATCAGTAGCTGTGAGAAGATAACAACACATGGCAACTTCTACCATAAACACCACACATTTAACAGAGCCGATGATCCAACTACGAGACGAAGCAATGTATCTATCGAAGTATAAAATTGTTGTCATCCTGAAATAAGTGAACACTTCTGGAACTTATCAGGAACACTTTAATCTGAACACATTGTAGAGCATTCACAACAGCACTCTCGCTTTAAGTCCTAGAAATCACCGAAAAATATATAAGAGAGAAGAATATGACTCTCCAGCTACTCCACTACATCAAGCCATCTCTCAGGATGCAACTGCATGGGGTCGAAAGAGGAATTTCGTTTAGGACTCATGACAAAATTTTTACTCTTTGTTTGATGATGCCTGTGAAGTGTTGCTGATCGTGAAAATGCTTCCAACACACAGAGCAATCAAACAGTTTTGTTAAAATAATTACACTAGCTTGGAGTAGTGCTGGAACTCACTGATATAATCAATTGCACCTAATACATTGATCTAACAGAGACACAAACGTGCACATTCCAGGACTTTAACAGAAGTACTCAATACTTTGATTATCCAGCCACTCCAGCAGCCATTTCTCATTATCAACCTGCATGGGGTCGAAAAGGGAATTGTCGTCAGGACTCATTACATCCACTACATCCACGCATCTCTCAGGATCCTCCTGCATAGGTTCGATAGATGCATTTTTTTCAGGACTCATTGCAGCACTTTGTTTTTCACTTTTTGATTTCACTTCCCTATTTTTGCTGATCTTCTCATGCTTGTTTCGGGGTGATGACCGTGTCCTCTCCAACGGAGAACAATTGAATAGCTTCTCGTCCGTGTGTGTTTTCTGGTGATTGTTAAGAGTTGATTTCTGTGAAAATGCCTTCCCACACACAGAACAATTGAATGGATTCTCACCCGTGTGTGTTTTCTGGTGAGTGTGAAGATTTGATTTCTGTGAAAATGACTTCCCACACACAGCGCAATGGAATGGCTTCTCACCCGTGTGTGTTTTTTGGTGACTGTGAAGAGTTGATTTCTGTGAAAATGCCTTCCCACACACAGAGCAACTGAATGGCTTCTCACCTGAGTGTGTTTTCTGGTGAGTGTGAAGATTTTGTTTCAGTGAAAATGCCTTCCCACACACAGAGCAATCGAATGGCTTCTCACCCGAGTGTGTTTTTTGGTGAGTGTGAAGATTTGATTTCTGTGAAAATGACTTCTCACAAACAGAGCAATTGAATGGCTTTTCGCCCGTGTGTGTTTTCTGGTGACGGTTACGATTTGATGAATCTGCAAATGCCTTCCCACAAAGAGAGCAATTGAACCGCTTCTCGCCCGTGTGTGCGTGCCGCTGTGGAGAGTTTTTCCGCTCCATGTGACTGATTCTTCAGAGCAGAGTAACAGTCGCGGGTGTTGTTGAGAGTTAAAGGCGACCTCTAAGGTGCGTGGATGTCTGGCTTAAATCGCCAAGAAGCAAACTCTTACCAACGTCTAACTGAGACACAGTAACGTCTCCTAAGTCGGACTACACACGCGTTTACCAGTTTATCCACTAACAAAGACACTTACTTGTTGATGCACCGCATATCGATGTCCCTGTAACCCGTCTGAAGAGATCGCCACGAACTCTCCCGAAGCGAAGTCGCCAACCAGTCGCCAAGCAATCGTGCTCGCCAGGCTGGGTGTCGTGGAAGAAGGGTTATCTGCAGAGCGGGGAGTCGAGCGTCTATCCTCATCAAAATCCCTCTCGAAATGCCCTTGAGGTCTGATTTTAAGCCCTTTATAATTCTGCTCTAGCATCCAAATTCTTTGTTCTCGACTTGGCCTATTATGGAATTTGCATTCAATTGTTAATTTTACATTACCAATCCGCATATCTAGCAACATAATACGTATGTACATATCACTGAATAATTGTACACTTCCGTTTGAATACGGATGTGCATCTCCATGCATAATTCCATGATTCGTGTTAATTTGCTAATATTCACCCCCCAATGTCCTCTAAACTTCTGCAACTTCTCCAAGTTTAGAGGATGATAAAGTGACATAAAGTCTGAAATATCAAAAATTGGTGATCTCGAGATTGATTTAGAATATAGATGTGCAAGTTTATACTGTACTGACTTTGTTTTATAAATATATTTAAGGACAATCGTGTTGAGCGGGGTGCTTCTAGAAAATGAGTGTTTTATATTAAAAATTCTGCCATTTGTTCGTGTAGTCGAACGCAATCCCTTTGTACTTACACTGCCGTGTATGTCCACTCGTGTGTGGGTGTGTGTACATGAGAGTGTATGTGTACTCGTGTATGATTATGTATTGGAACAAACAAATTATTTTTATATTGTGTCGTACAAATAATTGAGGGGCAACGTGGTAGGAATGCGCCACCACAACAGGGAACTACAGCGATGAGACTCCCCGCTCGTGGTGCGAAATGAATGAAAACAGCGTAGAAACACATGCACACTCGTGTGTGAATGCACACCGCTGTATATACAGTCGTGTTTGGATGCACACTCGTGTGTATGTCTACTCGTCCGTGTTTTTTTAAAGGAAAACTATGATAGCAATAACGTACGATCAGTCATCTTTAAAAACAGGTCTTAATTATTCTGCAAGAAAGCTCACGTTAATACTCGTATCGAAATCTTTATTAATACGCAGGCTCAAACAGGAAAGGAACTAGGCAAATTATTTCCCAATAGGAATTCAACAGTTAAAATATATTCTTAAAATCAAACACGTAAACGTCGATTTCCCCTTTGACGTCCTTTTCGACTGAAGCCATTCGTCCAAAGTATAAAATTGTTGTCATTCTGAAATCAGTGAACACTTCTGGAACTTTAAACGAAGACATTCATCTGAACACATTATAGAGCATTCACAACATCACTCTAGCTTGAAGTCCTAGAAATCACCGAAAACATATATATGAGACACGAATACTCCACTACATCAAGCCATCTCTCAGGATGCAACTGCATGGGGTCGAAAGAGGAATTTCGTTTAGGACTCATGACAACATTTGTACTCTTTGTTTGATGATGCCTGTGAAGTGTTGCTGACCGTGAAAATGCTTCCAACACACAGCGCAATGGAATGGCTTCTCACCCGTGTGTGTTTTTTGGTGACTGTGAAGAGTTGATTTCTGTGAAAATGCCTTCCCACACACAGAGCAACTGAATGGCTTCTCACCTGAGTGTGTTTTCTGGTGAGTGTGAAGATTTTGTTTCAGTGAAAATGCCTTCCCACACACAGAGCAATCGAATGGCTTCTCACCCGAGTGTGTTTTTTGGTGAGTGTGAAGATTTGATTTCTGTGAAAATGACTTCTCACAAACAGAGCAATTGAATGGCTTTTCGCCCGTGTGTGTTTTCTGGTGACGGTTACGATTTGATGAATCTGCAAATGCCTTCCCACAAAGAGAGCAATTGAACCGCTTCTCGCCCGTGTGTGCGTGCCGCTGTGGAGAGTTTTTCCGCTCCATGTGACTGATTCTTCAGAGCAGAGTAACAGTCGCGGGTGTTGTTGAGAGTTAAAGGCGACCTCTAAGGTGCGTGGATGTCTGGCTTAAATCGCCAAGAAGCAAACTCTTACCAACGTCTAACTGAGACACAGTAACGTCTCCTAAGTCGGACTACACACGCGTTTACCAGTTTATCCACTAACAAAGACACTTACTTGTTGATGCACCGCATATCGATGTCCCTGTAACCCGTCTGAAGAGATCGCCACGAACTCTCCCGAAGCGAAGTCGCCAACCAGTCGCCAAGCAATCGTGCTCGCCAGGCTGGGTGTCGTGGAAGAAGGGTTATCTGCAGAGCGGGGAGTCGAGCGTCTATCCTCATCAAAATCCCTCTCGAAATGCCCTTGAGGTCTGATTTTAAGCCCTTTATAATTCTGCTCTAGCATCCAAATTCTTTGTTCTCGACTTGGCCTATTATGGAATTTGCATTCAATTGTTAATTTTACATTACCAATCCGCATATCTAGCAACATAATACGTATGTACATATCACTGAATAATTGTACACTTCCGTTTGAATACGGATGTGCATCTCCATGCATAATTCCATGATTCGTGTTAATTTGCTAATATTCACCCCCCAATGTCCTCTAAACTTCTGCAACTTCTCCAAGTTTAGAGGATGATAAAGTGACATAAAGTCTGAAATATCAAAAATTGGTGATCTCGAGATTGATTTAGAATATAGATGTGCAAGTTTATACTGTACTGACTTTGTTTTATAAATATATTTAAGGACAATCGTGTTGAGCGGGGTGCTTCTAGAAAATGAGTGTTTTATATTAAAAATTCTGCCATTTGTTCGTGTAGTCGAACGCAATCCCTTTGTACTTACACTGCCGTGTATGTCCACTCGTGTGTGGGTGTGTGTACATGAGAGTGTATGTGTACTCGTGTATGATTATGTATTGGAACAAACAAATTATTTTTATATTGTGTCGTACAAATAATTGAGGGGCAACGTGGTAGGAATGCGCCACCACAACAGGGAACTACAGCGATGAGACTCCCCGCTCGTGGTGCGAAATGAATGAAAACAGCGTAGAAACACATGCACACTCGTGTGTGAATGCACACCGCTGTATATACAGTCGTGTTTGGATGCACACTCGTGTGTATGTCTACTCGTCCGTGTTTTTTTAAAGGAAAACTATGATAGCAATAACGTACGATCAGTCATCTTTAAAAACAGGTCTTAATTATTCTGCAAGAAAGCTCACGTTAATACTCGTATCGAAATCTTTATTAATACGCAGGCTCAAACAGGAAAGGAACTAGGCAAATTATTTCCCAATAGGAATTCAACAGTTAAAATATATTCTTAAAATCAAACACGTAAACGTCGATTTCCCCTTTGACGTCCTTTTCGACTGAAGCCATTCGTCCAAAGTATAAAATTGTTGTCATTCTGAAATCAGTGAACACTTCTGGAACTTTAAACGAAGACATTCATCTGAACACATTATAGAGCATTCACAACATCACTCTAGCTTGAAGTCCTAGAAATCACCGAAAACATATATATGAGACACGAATACTCCACTACATCAAGCCATCTCTCAGGATGCAACTGCATGGGGTCGAAAGAGGAATTTCGTTTAGGACTCATGACAACATTTGTACTCTTTGTTTGATGATGCCTGTGAAGTGTTGCTGACCGTGAAAATGCTTCCAACACACAGCGCAATGGAATGGCTTCTCACCCGTGTGTGTTTTTTGGTGACTGTGAAGAGTTGATTTCTGTGAAAATGCCTTCCCACACACAGAGCAACTGAATGGCTTCTCACCTGAGTGTGTTTTCTGGTGAGTGTGAAGATTTTGTTTCAGTGAAAATGCCTTCCCACACACAGAGCAATCGAATGGCTTCTCACCCGAGTGTGTTTTTTGGTGAGTGTGAAGATTTGATTTCTGTGAAAATGACTTCTCACAAACAGAGCAATTGAATGGCTTTTCGCCCGTGTGTGTTTTCTGGTGACGGTTACGATTTGATGAATCTGCAAATGCCTTCCCACAAAGAGAGCAATTGAACCGCTTCTCGCCCGTGTGTGCGTGCCGCTGTGGAGAGTTTTTCCGCTCCATGTGACTGATTCTTCAGAGCAGAGTAACAGTCGCGGGTGTTGTTGAGAGTTAAAGGCGACCTCTAAGGTGCGTGGATGTCTGGCTTAAATCGCCAAGAAGCAAACTCTTACCAACGTCTAACTGAGACACAGTAACGTCTCCTAAGTCGGACTACACACGCGTTTACCAGTTTATCCACTAACAAAGACACTTACTTGTTGATGCACCGCATATCGATGTCCCTGTAACCCGTCTGAAGAGATCGCCACGAACTCTCCCGAAGCGAAGTCGCCAACCAGTCGCCAAGCAATCGTGCTCGCCAGGCTGGGTGTCGTGGAAGAAGGGTTATCTGCAGAGCGGGGAGTCGAGCGTCTATCCTCATCAAAATCCCTCTCGAAATGCCCTTGAGGTCTGATTTTAAGCCCTTTATAATTCTGCTCTAGCATCCAAATTCTTTGTTCTCGACTTGGCCTATTATGGAATTTGCATTCAATTGTTAATTTTACATTACCAATCCGCATATCTAGCAACATAATACGTATGTACATATCACTGAATAATTGTACACTTCCGTTTGAATACGGATGTGCATCTCTATGCATAATTCCATGATTCGTGGTTATTTGCTAATATTCACCCCCACAATGTCCTCTAAACTGCTGCAAGTTTAGAGGATGATAAAGTGACATACAGTCTGAAGTATCAAAATTGGTGATCTCGAGCTTGATTTGGAATAAGATGTGCAAGTTTATACTGTACTGACTTTGTTTTATAAATATATTTAAGTACAATCGTGTTGAGCGGGGTGTTTCTAGAAAACGAGTGTTTTATATTAAAAATTCTGCCATTTGTTCGCGTAGTCGAACGCAATCCCTTTGTACTTACACTGCTGTGTATGTCCACTCGTGTGTGGGTGTGTGTACATGAGAGTGTATGTGTACTCGTGTATGATTATGTATTGGAACAAACACATTATTTTTATATTGTGTCGTAAAAATAATTGAGGGGCAACGTGGTAGGAATGCGCCACCACAACAGGGAACTACAGCGATGAGACTCCCCGCTCGTGGTGCTAAATGAATGAAAACAGCGCCACTGAGCAGACAGAGCCCCGCCCCTACAGCTCGTGAGTGTAACGTAGTGAGTGTGACCAGCGGACTGCCACGATGCTGCCAGGTAAGGGTAAACTTGTGTGATGGAGATGCTTCACCTGAAACTCGCCTCCACACGTGTTCGCTATGAACATTGTAGCAATAAGGGACGATCAGTCATCTTTAACATAGCAGGTCTTTATTGTTCTGCAAGTATATTAACGTTGAGACTTGTAAAAACACATGCACACTCGTGTGTGAATGCACACCGCTGTATATACAGTCGTGTTTGGATGCACACTCGTGTGTATATGTCTTCTTATCCGTTTTTTTAGGGAAGCATATGGTAGCAATAACATACGATCAGTCATCTTTAAAAAAACAAATCAGGTCTTTATTAATCTGCAAGAAAACTCACGTTAATACTCGTATCGAAATTTTTATTAATACGCATGCTCATACAGGAAAGGAACTAGGCAAATTATTTCCCAATAGGAATTCAACAGTTAAAAGATATTCTTAAAATCAAACACGTAAACGTCGATTTCCCCGTTGACGTCCTTTTCGACTGAAGCCATTCGTCCAGAAGTCCAAGCCATCAAACACAGGAACAACGAACGTGCAATCCACTCACACTCTGAAACCTATTATTTGAAGTTAATTCATTTATTACACAATGATGAAAATTAATAAACATGTTTAAAATATTGAGCAAAGTTGTGATCACAGACTTTCTCCAACTTTAGCTCAACAAGACCACTTAACCACGAGAGTAAAATCAGGAATTGAACCACCTCACAACCACTGCGCATCACACCACATCAGCAAGTGATCCGATAGGGCTACAAAGCACCACCTTAACGTGACGAAGTCTAGAATAAACCTCAACACTCAAGACACGGAATTCCACACAAACGCCACGACAAAATGAATAACAGGAATGGGCAAATCCTAAAACAAGACGGCACACCCAGATCAGTAGCAGTGAGAAGATGACAACACATGGCAACTTCTACCATTAACACCACATATTTAACAGCCCCGATGATCTAACGACGAGACGAAGTAATGTATCTATCGAAGCATAAAATTGTTTTCATCCTGAAATATGTGAACACTTCTGGAACTTATCAGGAACACTTTTATCTGAACACAATGTAGAGCATTAACAACATCACTCTAGCTTGAAATCCTAGAAATCACTGAAAAAAATATATAAGAGACAGAAATATGACTCTCCAGCCACTCCACTACATCAAGCCATCTCTCAGGTTGCAACTGCATGGGCTCGAAAAAGGAATTTCGTTGAGGACTCATGACAACATTTTTACTCTTTGCTTGATGATTCCTGTGAAGTGTCGATAACTGTGAAAATGCTTCCAACACACAGAGCAATCGAATGGTTTTATTAAATTGATTACATTAGCTTGAAGTTGTGCTGGAAATCACTGATATAATCAATTGCACCTAATACATTGATCTAACAGAGACACAAACGTGCACATTCCAGGACTTTAACAGAAGTACTCAATACTTTGATTATCCAGCCACTCCAGCAGCCATTTCTCATTATCAACCTGCATGGGGTCGAAAAGGGAATTGTCGTCAGGACTCATTACATCCACTACATCCACGCATCTCTCAGGATCCTCCTGCATAGGTTCGATAGATGCATTTTTTTCAGGACTCATTGCAGCACTTTGTTTTTCACTTTTTGATTTCACTTCCCTATTTTTGCTGATCTTCTCATGCTTGTTTCGGGGTGATGACCGTGTCCTCTCCAACGGAGAACAATTGAATAGCTTCTCGTCCGTGTGTGTTTTCTGGTGATTGTTAGGAGTTGATTTCTGTGAAAATGCCTTCCCACACACAGAACAATTGAATGGATTCTCACCCGTGTGTGTTTTCTGGTGAGTGTGAAGATTTGATTTCTGTGAAAATGACTTCCCACACACAGCGCAATGGAATGGCTTCTCACCCGCGTGTGTTTTTTGGTGACTGTGAAGAGTTGATTTCTGTGAAAATGCCTTCCCACACACAGAGCAACTGAATGGCTTCTCACCTGAGTGTGTTTTCTGGTGAGTGTGAAGATTTTGTTTCAGTGAAAATGCCTTCCCACACACAGAGCAATCGAATGGCTTCTCACCCGAGTGTGTTTTTTGGTGAGTGTGAAGATTTGATTTCTGTGAAAATGACTTCTCACAAACAGAGCAATTGAATGGCTTTTCGCCCGTGTGTGTTTTCTGGTGACGGTTACGATTTGATGAATCTGCAAATGCCTTCCCACAAAGAGAGCAATTGAACCGCTTCTCGCCCGTGTGTGCGTGCCGCTGTGGAGAGTTTTTCCGCTCCATGTGACTGATTCTTCAGAGCAGAGTAACAGTCGCGGGTGTTGTTGAGAGTTAAAGGCGACCTCTAATGTGCGTGGATGTCTGGCTTAAATCGCCAAGAAGCAAACTCTTACCAACGTCTAACTGAGACACAGTAACGTCTCCTAAGTCGGACTACACACGCGTTTACCAGTTTATCCACTAACAAAGACACTTACTTGTTGATGCACCGCATATCGATGTCCCTGTAACCCGTCTGAAGAGATTGCCACGAACTCTCCCGAAGCGAAGTCGCCAACCAGTCGCCAAGCAATCGTGCTCGCCAGGCTGGGTCTCGTGGAAGAAGGGTTATCTGCAGAGCGGGGAGTCGAGCGTCTATGCTCATCAAAATCCCTCTCGAAATGCCCTTGAGGTCTGATTTTAAGCCCTTTATAATTCTGCTCTAGCATCCAAATTCTTTGTTCTCGACTTTGCCTATTATGGACTTTGCATTCAATTGTTAATTTTACATTAACAATCCGCATATCTAGCAACATAATACGTATGTACATCTCACTGCATAATTGTACACTTCCGTTTGAATAAGGATGTACATCTCCCTGCATAATTCCACGATTCGTGTTAATTTGCTAATATTCACCCCCCAATGTCCTCTAAACTGCTGCAAGTTTAGAGGATTATAAAGCGACATACAGTCTAAAATATCAAAATTGGTGATCTCGAGCTTGATTTGGAATAAGATGTGCAAGTTTATACTTTACTGACTTTGTTTTATAAATATATTTAAGGACAATCGTGTTGAGCGGGGTGCTTCTAGAAAACGAGTGTTTTATGTTAAAAATTCTGCCATGAACTTTTAATAATCATCTGAATGGTTTAGCTTGTGTGCGTGGTTTATTATCATGTCCACATTAAAGGTTTTTTGGGTTAGAACGCTTAAAAATACAAATGTGTCGTTGAAACCCGCCACCACCCGACAAAGCCAACTAGTAAGGGTTGTCACGTAAACAGAACATGCACATTTGTCACTAGTACAGCACACCGGTGTGTTGGAGAGCCAAGCCACAACATTTACAATCGGAGTACGACGTTTCGCCAGTAATTAAAACTAGCTTCATCAGTCGACAGCCAGATTTGGGAAGTCTCACTGTTTTGTTCCTTAAATAGAAGCATAGATGTGTTGACCACGCAGCTGCGCACTTGAACAATGTGGGGGGGAGCGTGGGATTACTACCTCTATTATGGATGATATTGGTCCCGAAATCCTACGTGTTAAACTCGTATGTATGTGTTTAATATTTTGGATATTTTTTAAAATGATAATTGCATTGAATTTGGAGAGGTTACCAGCGCCTCGCACCCGTCCAGAGACCTCGTGGGCCTCTGTGGTGGCTACGAGACTTCCCTCCAGGACATTGCTCACATCCACCGCAGCGTTACCGTCCGGCACCGCGGATGAGGTAGCGGATTGTTTTTTCCGAACTTTACTTGTGGCTGGGGAATGCATAAACAACAGGGGGCTCGTGAAAAAAAATACTACTGTTTGTATGTACATGGATCTGTACTTCTGTGTATGTCCACTCGTGTATTTATTTACACTCGTTGATGTGGATATGTACATGCGTGAACGTGTGTGCACAATAATTTGTTCGCACATTTGTTCGTGTAGTAGACCGCAATCCCTGTGTACATACACTGCTGTGTATGTACACTTGTATGCATGTGCACCCGCGTGTGTATGTGTCTACAGTGCTGTGTATGTCCACTCGTGTGTGGGTGTGTGTACATGGGAGTGTATATGTGTACTCGTGTATGATTGTGCATATTCGAACAAACAAATAATTTTTAGATTGTGTCGTACAAAGAATTTAGGGGCAATGTGATAGGAATGAGACTCCCTGCTCGTGGTGTTAAATGAATGAAAACAGCGCCACTGAGCAGACAGAGCCCCGCCCCTACAGCTCGTGAGTGTGACCAGCGGACTGCCACGATGCTGCCAGGTAATGGTAAACTTGTGTGATGGAGATGCTTCACCTGAAACTCGCCTCCACACGTGTTCGCTATGAACATTGTAGCAATAAGGGACGATCAGTCATCTTTAACATAGTAGGTCTTTATTGTTCTGCAAGTATATTAACGTTAAAACTCGTAGAAACACATGCACACTCGTGTGTGTATGTCTACTCGTCCGTGTTTTTTAAAAGGAAAACTATGGTAGCAATAACGTACGATCAGTCATCTTTAAAAACAAATCGCGTCTTTATTAATCTGCAAGAAAACTCACGTTAATACTCGTATCGAAATCTTTATTAATACGCATGCTCAAACATTTGTTCGTGTAGTCGAACGCAATCCCTTTGTACTTACACTGCTGTGTATGTCCACTCGTGTGGGGGTGTGTGTACATGAGAGTGTATGTGTACTCGTGTATGATTATGTATTGGAACAAACAAATTATTTTTATATTGTGTCGTACAAATAATTGAGGGGCAACGTGGTAGGAATGCGCCACCACAACAGGGAACTACAGCGATGAGACTCCCCGCTCGTGGTGCGAAATGAATGAAAACAGCGTAGAAACACATGCACACTCGTGTGTGAATGCACACCGCTGTATATACAGTCGTGTTTGGATGCACACTCGTGTGTGTATGTCTACTCGTCCGTGTTTTTTTAAAGGAAAACTATGGTAGCAATAACGTACGATCAGTCATCTTTAAAAACAGGTCTTTATTATTCTGCAAGAAAGCTCACGTTAATACTCGTATCGAAATCTTTATTAATACGCAGGCTCAAACAGGAAAGGAACTAGGCAAATTATTTCCCAATAGGAATTCAACAGTTAAAATATATTCTTAAAATCAAACACGTAAACGTCGATTTCCCCTTTGACGTCCTTTTCGACTGAAGCCATTCGTCCTGAAGTATAAAATTGTTGTCATTCTGAAATCAGTGAACACTTCTGGAACTTTAAACGAAGACATTCATCTGAACACATTATAGAGCATTCACAACATCACTCTAGCTTGAAGTCCTAGAAATCACCGAAAACATATATATGAGACACGAATACTCCACTACATCAAGCCATCTCTCAGGATGCAACTGCATGGGGTCGAAAGAGGAATTTCGTTTAGGACTCATGACAACATTTTTACTCTTTGTTTGATGATGCCTGTGAAGTGTTACTGACTGTGAAAATGCTTCCAACACACAGAGCAATCAAACAGTTTTGTTAAAATAATTACACTAGCTTGGAGTAGTGCTGGAACTCACTGATATAATCAATTGCACCTAATACATTGATCTAACAGAGACACAAACGTGCACATTCCAGGACTTTAACAGAAGTACTCAATACTTTGATTATCCAGCCACTCCAGCAGCCATTTCTCATTATCAACCTGCATGGGGTCGAAAAAAGAATTGGCGTCAGGGCTCAGTACATCCAGCCATCTCGCAGGATCCAACTGCATGGGGTCGAAAAAGGAATTGTCGTCAGGACTCATTACATCCACTACATCCACGCATCTCTCAGGATCCTCCTGCATAGGTTCGATAGATGCATTTTTTTCAGGACTCATTGCAGCACTTTGTTTTTCACTTTTTGATTTCACTTCCCTATTTTTGCTGATCTTCTCATGCTTGTTTCGGGGTGATGACCGTGTCCTCTCCAACGGAGAACAATTGAATAGCTTCTCGTCCGTGTGTGTTTTCTGGTGATTGTTAAGAGTTGATTTCTGTGAAAATGCCTTCCCACACACAGAACAATTGAATGGATTCTCACCCGTGTGTGTTTTCTGGTGAGTGTGAAGATTTGATTTCTGTGAAAATGACTTCCCACACACAGCGCAATGGAATGGCTTCTCACCCGTGTGTGTTTTTTGGTGACTGTGAAGAGTTGATTTCTGTGAAAATGCCTTCCCACACACAGAGCAACTGAATGGCTTCTCACCTGAGTGTGTTTTCTGGTGAGTGTGAAGATTTTGTTTCAGTGAAAATGCCTTCCCACACACAGAGCAATCGAATGGCTTCTCACCCGAGTGTGTTTTTTGGTGAGTGTGAAGATTTGATTTCTGTGAAAATGACTTCTCACAAACAGAGCAATTGAATGGCTTTTCGCCCGTGTGTGTTTTCTGGTGACGGTTACGATTTGATGAATCTGCAAATGCCTTCCCACAAAGAGAGCAATTGAACCGCTTCTCGCCCGTGTGTGCGTGCCGCTGTGGAGAGTTTTTCCGCTCCATGTGACTGATTCTTCAGAGCAGAGTAACAGTCGCGGGTGTTGTTGAGAGTTAAAGGCGACCTCTAAGGTGCGTGGATGTCTGGCTTAAATCGCCAAGAAGCAAACTCTTACCAACGTCTAACTGAGACACAGTAACGTCTCCTAAGTCGGACTACACACGCGTTTACCAGTTTATCCACTAACAAAGACACTTACTTGTTGATGCACCGCATATCGATGTCCCTGTAACCCGTCTGAAGAGATTCGCCACGAACTCTCCCGAAGCGAAGTCGCCAACCAGTCGCCAAGCAATCGTGCTCGCCAGGCTGGGTGTCGTGGAAGAAGGGTTATCTGCAGAGCGGGGAGTCGAGCCTCTATCCTCAGCAAAATCCCTCTCGAAATGCCCTTGAGGTCTGATTTTAAGCCCTTTATAATTCTGCTCTAGCATCCAAATTCTTTGTTCTCGACTTGGCCTATTATGGAATTTGCATTCAATTGTTAATTTTACATTACCAATCCGCATATCTAGCAACATAATACGTATGTACATATCACTGAATAATTGTACACTTCCGTTTGAATACGGATGTGCATCTCTATGCATAATTCCATGATTCGTGTTAATTTGCTAATATTCACCCCCACAATGTCCTCTAAACTGCTGCAAGTTTAGAGGATGATAAAGTGACATACAGTCTGAAGTATCAAAATTGGTGATCTCGAGCTTGATTTGGAATAAGATGTGCAAGTTTATACTGTACTGACTTTGTTTTATAAATATATTTAAGTACAATCGTGTTGAGCGGGGTGTTTCTAGAAAACGAGTGTTTTATATTAAAAATTCTGCCATTTGTTCGCGTAGTCGAACGCAATCCCTTTGTACTTACACTGCTGTGTATGTCCACTCGTGTGTGGGTGTGTGTACATGAGAGTGTATGTGTACTCGTGTATGATTATGTATTGCAACAAACAAATTATTTTTATATTGTGTCGTACAAATAATTGAGGGGCAACGTGGTAGGAATGCGCCACCACAACAGGGAACTACAGCGATGAGACTCCCCGCTCGTGGTGCGAAATGAATGAAAACAGCGTAGAAACACATGCACACTCGTGTGTGAATGCACACCGCTGTATATACAGTCGTGTTTGGATGCACACTCGTGTGTGTATGTCTACTCGTCCGTGTTTTTTTAAAGGAAAACTATGGTAGCAATAACGTACGATCAGTCATCTTTAAAAACAGGTCTTTATTAATCTGCAAGAAAGCTCACGTTAATACTCGTATCGAAATCTTTATTAATACGCAGGCTCAAACAGGAAAGGAACTAGGCAAATTATTTCCCAATAGGAATTCAACAGTTAAAATATATTCTTAAAATCAAACACGTAAACGTCGATTTCCCCTTTGACGTCCTTTTCGACTGAAGCCATTCGTCCAAAGTATAAAATTGTTGTCATTCTGAAATCAGTGAACACTTCTGGAACTTTAAACGAAGACATTCATCTGAACACATTATAGAGCATTCACAACATCACTCTAGCTTGAAGTCCTAGAAATCACCGAAAACATATATATGAGACACGAATACTCCACTACATCAAGCCATCTCTCAGGATGCAACTGCATGGGGTCGAAAGAGGAATTTCGTTTAGGACTCATGACAACATTTTTACTCTTTGTTTGATGATGCCTGTGAAGTGTTGCTGACCGTGAAAATGCTTCCAACACTCAGAGCAATCAAACAGTTTTGTTAAAATAATTACACTAGCTTGGAGTAGTGCTGGAACTCACTGATATAATCAATTGCACCTAATACGTTGATCTAACAGAGACACAAACGTGCACATTCCAGGACTTTAACAGAAGTACTCAATACTTTGATTATCCAGCCACTCCAGCAGCCATTTCTCATTATCAACCTGCATGGGGTCGAAAAAAGAATTGGCGTCAGGGCTCAGTACATCCAGCCATCTCGCAGGATCCAACTGCATGGGGTCGAAAAGGGAATTGTCGTCAGGACTCATTACATCCACTACATCCACGCATCTCTCAGGATCCTCCTGCATAGGTTCGATAGATGCATTTTTTTCAGGACTCATTGCAGCACTTTGTTTTTCACTTTTTGATTTCACTTCCCTATTTTTGCTGATCTTCTCATGCTTGTTTCGGGGTGATGACCGTGTCCTCTCCAACGGAGAACAATTGAATAGCTTCTCGTCCGTGTGTGTTTTCTGGTGATTGTTAAGAGTTGATTTCTGTGAAAATGCCTTCCCACACACAGAACAATTGAATGGCTTCTCACCCGTGTGTGTTTTCTGGTGAGTGTGAAGATTTGATTTCTGTGAAAATGACTTCCCACACACAGCGCAATGGAATGGCTTCTCACCCGAGTGTGTTTTTTGGTGACTGTGAAGAGTTGATTTCTGTGAAAATGCCTTCCCACACACAGAGCAACTGAATGGCTTCTCACCTGAGTGTGTTTTCTGGTGAGTGTGAAGATTTTGTTTCAGTGAAAATGCCTTCCCACACACAGAGCAATCGAATGGCTTCTCACCCGAGTGTGTTTTTTGGTGAGTGTGAAGATTTGATTTCTGTGAAAATGACTTCTCACAAACAGAGCAATTGAATGGATTTTCGCCCGTGTGTGTTTTCTGGTGACGGTTACGATTTGATGAATCTGCAAATGCCTTCCCACAAAGAGAGCAATTGAACCGCTTCTCGCCCGTGTGTGCGTGCCGCTGTGGAGAGTTTTTCCGCTCCATGTGACTGATTCTTCAGAGCAGAGTAACAGTCGCGGGTGTTGTTGAGAGTTAAAGGCGACCTCTAAGGTGCGTGGATGTCTGGCTTAAATCGCCAAGAAGCAAACTCTTACCAACGTCTAACTGAGACACAGTAACGTCTCCTAAGTCGGACTACACACGCGTTTACCAGTTTATCCACTAACAAAGACACTTACTTGTTGATGCACCGCATATCGATGTCCCTGTAACCCGTCTGAAGAGATCGCCACGAACTCTCCCGAAGCGAAGTCGCCAACCAGTCGCCAAGCAATCGTGCTCGCCAGGCTGGGTGTCGTGGAAGAAGGGTTATCTGCAGAGCGGGGAGTCGAGCCTCTATCCTCAGCAAAATCCCTCTCGAAATGCCCTTGAGGTCTGATTTTAAGCCCTTTATAATTCTGCTCTAGCATCCAAATTCTTTGTTCTCGACTTGGCCTATTATGGAATTTGCATTCAATTGTTAATTTTACATTACCAATCCGCATATCTAGCAACATAATACGTATGTACATATCACTGAATAATTGTACACTTCCGTTTGAATACGGATGTGCATCTCTATGCATAATTCCATGATTCGTGTTAATTTGCTAATATTCACCCCACAATGTCCTCTAAACTTCTGCAACTTCTGCAAGTTTAGAGGATGATAAAGTGACATACAGTCTGAAATATCAAAAATTGGTGATCTCGAGATTGATTTAGAATATAGATGTGCAAGTTTATACTGTACTGACTTTGTTTTATAAATATATTTAAGGACAATCGTGTTGAGCGGGGTGCTTCTAGAAAATGAGTGTTTTATATTAAAAATTCTGCCATTTGTTCGTGTAGTCGAACGCAATCCCTTTGTACTTACACTGCTGTGTATGTCCACTCGTGTGTGGGTGTGTGTACATGAGAGTGTATGTGTACTCGTGTATGATTATGTATTGGAACAAACAAATTATTTTTATATTGTGTCGTACAAATAATTGAGGGGCAACGTGGTAGGAATGCGCCACCACAACAGGGAACTACAGCGATGAGACTCCCCGCTCGTGGTGCGAAATGAATGAAAACAGCGTAGAAACACATGCACACTCGTGTGTGAATGCACACCGCTGTATATACAGTCGTGTTTGGATGCACACTCGTGTGTGTATGTCTACTCGTCCGTGTTTTTTTAAAGGAAAACTATGGTAGCAATAACGTACGATCAGTCATCTTTAAAAACAGGTCTTTATTAATCTGCAAGAAAGCTCACGTTAATACTCGTATCGAAATCTTTATTAATACGCATGCTCAAACAGGAAAGGAACTATCTTCTTGGTTCTTTCGGTAAAGTCACGTAGAAGGGAAGTAATAAAATAATAAACGTCGTGAGAATTGTTTTATTATGTTTTATTTTTATTATTTTATTACTTCCCTTCTACGTGACTTTACCGAAAGAACCAAGAAGATGAATCCCTGCAGTCACGAAAGCTTTAAATCGAAAAGGAAAGGAACTAGGCAAATTTTTTCCCAATAGGAATTCAACAGTTAAAATATATTCTTAAAATCAAACACGTAAACGTCGATTTCCCTTTGACGTCCTTTTCGACTGAAGCCATTCGTCCTAAGTATAAAGTTGTTGTCATTCTGAAATCCGTGAACACTTCTGGAACTTAAAGGAAGACATTCATCTGAACACATTATAGAGCATTCACAACATCACTCTAGCTTGAAGTCCTAGAAATCACCGAAAAATATATATGAGACACGAATACTCCACTACATCAAGCCATATCTCATGATGCAACTGCATGGGGTCGAAAGAGGAATTTCGTTGAGGACTCATGACAACATTTTTACTCTTTGTTTGATGATGCCTGTGAAGTGTTACTGACTGTGAAAATGCTTCCAACACACAGAGCAATCAAACGGTTTTGTTAAAATAATTACACTAGGTTGGAGTAGTGCTGGAAATCACTGATATTATCAATTGCACCTAATACATTGATCTAACAGAGAAACAAACGTGCACATTCCAGGACTTTAACAGAAGTTCTCAGTACTTTGATTATCCAGCCACTCCAGCAGCCATTTCTCATTATCAACCTGCATGGGGTCGAAATAGGAATTGGCGTCAGGGCTCAGTACATCCAGCCATCTCGCAGGATCCAACTGCATGGGGTCGAAAAAGGAATTGTCGTCAGGACTCATTACATCCACTACATCCACGCATCTCTCAGGATCCTCCTGCATAGGTTCGATAGATGCATTTTTTTCAGGACTCATTGCAGCACTTTGTTTTTCACTTTTTGATTTCACTTCCCTATTTTTGCTGATCTTCTCATGCTTGTTTCGGGGTGATGACCGTGTCCTCTCCAACGGAGAACAATTGAATAGCTTCTCGTCCGTGTGTGTTTTCTGGTGATTGTTAAGAGTTGATTTCTGTGAAAATGCCTTCCCACACACAGAGCAACTGAATGGCTTCTCACCTGAGTGTGTTTTCTGGTGAGTGTGAAGATTTTGTTTCAGTGAAAATGCCTTCCCACACACAGAGCAATCGAATGGCTTCTCACCCGAGTGTGTTTTTTGGTGAGTGTGAAGATTTGATTTCTGTGAAAATGACTTCTCACAAACAGAGCAATTGAATGGCTTTTCGCCCGTGTGTGTTTTCTGGTGACGGTTACGATTTGATGAATCTGCAAATGCCTTCCCACAAAGAGAGCAATTGAACCGCTTCTCGCCCGTGTGTGCGTGCCGCTGTGGAGAGTTTTTCCGCTCCATGTGACTGATTCTTCAGAGCAGAGTAACAGTCGCGGGTGTTGTTGAGAGTTAAAGGCGACCTCTAAGGTGCGTGGATGTCTGGCTTAAATCGCCAAGAAGCAAACTCTTACCAACGTCTAACTGAGACACAGTAACGTCTCCTAAGTCGGACTACACACGCGTTTACCAGTTTATCCACTAACAAAGACACTTACTTGTTGATGCACCGCATATCGATGTCCCTGTAACCCGTCTGAAGAGATCGCCACGAACTCTCCCGAAGCGAAGTCGCCAACCAGTCGCCAAGCAATCGTGCTCGCCAGGCTGGGTGTCGTGGAAGAAGGGTTATCTGCAGAGCGGGGAGTCGAGCCTCTATCCTCAGCAAAATCCCTCTCGAAATGCCCTTGAGGTCTGATTTTAAGCCCTTTATAATTCTGCTCTAGCATCCAAATTCTTTGTTCTCGACTTGGCCTATTATGGAATTTGCATTCAATTGTTAATTTTACATTACCAATCCGCATATCTAGCAACATAATACGTATGTACATATCACTGAATAATTGTACACTTCCGTTTGAATACGGATGTGCATCTCTATGCATAATTCCATGATTCGTGTTAATTTGCTAATATTCACCCCCACAATGTCCTCTAAACTGCTGCAAGTTTAGAGGATGATAAAGTGACATACAGTCTGAAGTATCAAAATTGGTGATCTCGAGCTTGATTTGGAATAAGATGTGCAAGTTTATACTGTACTGACTTTGTTTTATAAATATATTTAAGTACAATCGTGTTGAGCGGGGTGCTTCTAGAAAACGAGTGTTTTATATTAAAAATTCTGCCATTTGTTCGCGTAGTCGAACGCAATCCCTTTGTACTTACACTGCTGTGTATGTCCACTCGTGTGTGGGTGTGTGTACATGAGAGTGTATGTGTACTCGTGTATGATTATGTATTGGAACAAACAAATTATTTTTATATTGTGTCGTACAAATAATTGAGGGGCAACGTGGTAGGAATGCGCCACCACAACAGGGAACTACAGCGATGAGACTCCCCGCTCGTGGTGCGAAATGAATGAAAACAGCGTAGAAACACATGCACACTCGTGTGTGAATGCACACCGCTGTATATACAGTCGTGTTTGGATGCACACTCGTGTGTGTATGTCTACTCGTCCGTGTTTTTTTAAAGGAAAACTATGGTAGCAATAACGTACGATCAGTCATCTTTAAAAACAGGTCTTTATTAATCTGCAAGAAAGCTCACGTTAATACTCGTATCGAAATCTTTATTAATACGCATGCTCAAACAGGAAAGGAACTATCTTCTTGGTTCTTTCGGTAAAGTCACGTAGAAGGGAAGTAATAAAATAATAATAAAATAATAACGTCGTGAGAATTGTTTTATTATGTTTTATTTTTATTATTTTATTACTTCCCTTCTACGTGACTTTACCGAAAGAACCAAGAAGATGAATCCCTGCAGTCACGAAAGCTTTAAATCGAAAAGGAAAGGAACTAGGCAAATTTTTTCCCAATAGGAATTCAACAGTTAAAATATATTCTTAAAATCAAACACGTAAACGTCGATTTCCCTTTTGACGTCCTTTTCGACTGAAGCCATTCGTCCTAAGTATAAAGTTGTTGTCATTCTGAAATCCGTGAACACTTCTGGAACTTAAAGGAAGACATTCATCTGAACACATTATAGAGCATTCACAACATCACTCTAGCTTGAAGTCCTAGAAATCACCGAAAAATATATATGAGACACGAATACTCCACTACATCAAGCCATATCTCATGATGCAACTGCATGGGGTCGAAAGAGGAATTTCGTTGAGGACTCATGACAACATTTTTACTCTTTGTTTGATGATGCCTGTGAAGTGTTACTGACTGTGAAAATGCTTCCAACACACAGAGCAATCAAACGGTTTTGTTAAAATAATTACACTAGGTTGGAGTAGTGCTGGAAATCACTGATATTATCAATTGCACCTAATACATTGATCTAACAGAGAAACAAACGTGCACATTCCAGGACTTTAACAGAAGTTCTCAGTACTTTGATTATCCAGCCACTCCAGCAGCCATTTCTCATTATCAACCTGCATGGGGTCGAAATAGGAATTGGCGTCAGGGCTCAGTACATCCAGCCATCTCGCAGGATCCAACTGCATGGGGTCGAAAAAGGAATTGTCGTCAGGACTCATTACATCCACTACATCCACGCATCTCTCAGGATCCTCCTGCATAGGTTCGATAGATGCATTTTTTTCAGGACTCATTGCAGCACTTTGTTTTTCACTTTTTGATTTCACTTCCCTATTTTTGCTGATCTTCTCATGCTTGTTTCGGGGTGATGACCGTGTCCTCTCCAACGGAGAACAATTGAATAGCTTCTCGTCCGTGTGTGTTTTCTGGTGATTGTTAAGAGTTGATTTCTGTGAAAATGCCTTCCCACACACAGAGCAACTGAATGGCTTCTCACCTGAGTGTGTTTTCTGGTGAGTGTGAAGATTTTGTTTCAGTGAAAATGCCTTCCCACACACAGAGCAATCGAATGGCTTCTCACCCGAGTGTGTTTTTTGGTGAGTGTGAAGATTTGATTTCTGTGAAAATGACTTCTCACAAACAGAGCAATTGAATGGCTTTTCGCCCGTGTGTGTTTTCTGGTGACGGTTACGATTTGATGAATCTGCAAATGCCTTCCCACAAAGAGAGCAATTGAACCGCTTCTCGCCCGTGTGTGCGTGCCGCTGTGGAGAGTTTTTCCGCTCCATGTGACTGATTCTTCAGAGCAGAGTAACAGTCGCGGGTGTTGTTGAGAGTTAAAGGCGACCTCTAAGGTGCGTGGATGTCTGGCTTAAATCGCCAAGAAGCAAACTCTTACCAACGTCTAACTGAGACACAGTAACGTCTCCTAAGTCGGACTACACACGCGTTTACCAGTTTATCCACTAACAAAGACACTTACTTGTTGATGCACCGCATATCGATGTCCCTGTAACCCGTCTGAAGAGATCGCCACGAACTCTCCCGAAGCGAAGTCGCCAACCAGTCGCCAAGCAATCGTGCTCGCCAGGCTGGGTGTCGTGGAAGAAGGGTTATCTGCAGAGCGGGGAGTCGAGCCTCTATCCTCAGCAAAATCCCTCTCGAAATGCCCTTGAGGTCTGATTTTAAGCCCTTTATAATTCTGCTCTAGCATCCAAATTCTTTGTTCTCGACTTGGCCTATTATGGAATTTGCATTCAATTGTTAATTTTACATTACCAATCCGCATATCTAGCAACATAATACGTATGTACATATCACTGAATAATTGTACACTTCCGTTTGAATACGGATGTGCATCTCTATGCATAATTCCATGATTCGTGTTAATTTGCTAATATTCACCCCACAATGTCCTCTAAACTCTGCAACTTCTGCAAGTTTAGAGGATGATAAAGTGACATACAGTCTGAAGTATCAAAATTGGTGATCTCGAGATTGATTTAGGAATATAGATGTGCAAGTTTATACTGTACTGACTTTGTTTTATAAATATATTTAAGTACAATCGTGTTGAGCGGGGTGCTTCTAGAAAACTGAGTGTTTTATATTAAAAATTCTGCCATTTGTTCGCTGTAGTCGAACGCAATCCCTTTGTACTTACACTGCTGTGTATGTCCACTCGTGTGTGGGTGTGTGTACATGAGAGTGTATGTGTACTCGTGTATGATTATGTATTGGAACAAACAAATTATTTTTATATTGTGTCGTACAAATAATTGAGGGGCAACGTGGTAGGAATGCGCCACCACAACAGGGAACTACAGCGATGAGACTCCCCGCTCGTGGTGCGAAATGAATGAAAACAGCGTAGAAACACATGCACACTCGTGTGTGAATGCACACCGCTGTATATACAGTCGTGTTTGGATGCACACTCGTGTGTGTATGTCTACTCGTCCGTGTTTTTTTAAAGGAAAACTATGGTAGCAATAACGTACGATCAGTCATCTTTAAAAACAGGTCTTTATTAATCTGCAAGAAAGCTCACGTTAATACTCGTATCGAAATCTTTATTAATACGCATGCTCAAACAGGAAAGGAACTATCTTCTTGGTTCTTTCGGTAAAGTCACGTAGAAGGGAAGTAATAAAATAATAAACGTCGTGAGAATTGTTTTATTATGTTTTATTTTTATTATTTTATTACTTCCCTTCTACGTGACTTTACCGAAAGAACCAAGAAGATGAATCCCTGCAGTCACGAAAGCTTTAAATCGAAAAGGAAAGGAACTAGGCAAATTTTTTCCCAATAGGAATTCAACAGTTAAATATATTCTTAAAATCAAACACGTAAACGTCGATTTCCCTTTTGACGTCCTTTTCGACTGAAGCCATTCGTCCTAAGTATAAAGTTGTTGTCATTCTGAAATCCGTGAACACTTCTGGAACTTAAAGGAAGACATTCATCTGAACACATTATAGAGCATTCACAACATCACTCTAGCTTGAAGTCCTAGAAATCACCGAAAAATATATATGAGACACGAATACTCCACTACATCAAGCCATATCTCATGATGCAACTGCATGGGGTCGAAAGAGGAATTTCGTTGAGGACTCATGACAACATTTTTACTCTTTGTTTGATGATGCCTGTGAAGTGTTACTGACTGTGAAAATGCTTCCAACACACAGAGCAATCAAACGGTTTTGTTAAAATAATTACACTAGGTTGGAGTAGTGCTGGAAATCACTGATATTATCAATTGCACCTAATACATTGATCTAACAGAGAAACAAACGTGCACATTCCAGGACTTTAACAGAAGTTCTCAGTACTTTGATTATCCAGCCACTCCAGCAGCCATTTCTCATTATCAACCTGCATGGGGTCGAAATAGGAATTGGCGTCAGGGCTCAGTACATCCAGCCATCTCGCAGGATCCAACTGCATGGGGTCGAAAAGGAATTGTCGTCAGGACTCATTACATCCACTACATCCACGCATCTCTCAGGATCCTCCTGCATAGGTTCGATAGATGCATTTTTTTCAGGACTCATTGCAGCACTTTGTTTTTCACTTTTTGATTTCACTTCCCTATTTTTGCTGATCTTCTCATGCTTGTTTCGGGGTGATGACCGTGTCCTCTCCAACGGAGAACAATTGAATAGCTTCTCGTCCGTGTGTGTTTTCTGGTGATTGTTAAGAGTTGATTTCTGTGAAAATGCCTTCCCACACACAGAGCAATCGAATGGCTTCTCACCCGAGTGTGTTTTCTGGTGAGTGTGAAGATTTTGTTTCAGTGAAAATGCCTTCCCACACACAGAGCAATCGAATGGCTTCTCACCCGAGTGTGTTTTTTGGTGAGTGTGAAGATTTGATTTCTGTGAAAATGACTTCTCACAAACAGAGCAATTGAATGGCTTTTCGCCCGTGTGTGTTTTCTGGTGACGGTTACGATTTGATGAATCTGCAAATGCCTTCCCACAAAGAGAGCAATTGAACCGCTTCTCGCCCGTGTGTGCGTGCCGCTGTGGAGAGTTTTTCCGCTCCATGTGACTGATTCTTCAGAGCAGAGTAACAGTCGCGGGTGTTGTTGAGAGTTAAAGGCGACCTCTAAGGTGCGTGGATGTCTGGCTTAAATCGCCAAGAAGCAAACTCTTACCAACGTCTAACTGAGACACAGTAACGTCTCCTAAGTCGGACTACACACGCGTTTACCAGTTTATCCACTAACAAAGACACTTACTTGTTGATGCACCGCATATCGATGTCCCTGTAACCCGTCTGAAGAGATCGCCACGAACTCTCCCGAAGCGAAGTCGCCAACCAGTCGCCAAGCAATCGTGCTCGCCAGGCTGGGTGTCGTGGAAGAAGGGTTATCTGCAGAGCGGGGAGTCGAGCCTCTATCCTCAGCAAAATCCCTCTCGAAATGCCCTTGAGGTCTGATTTTAAGCCCTTTATAATTCTGCTCTAGCATCCAAATTCTTTGTTCTCGACTTGGCCTATTATGGAATTTGCATTCAATTGTTAATTTTACATTACCAATCCGCATATCTAGCAACATAATACGTATGTACATATCACTGAATAATTGTACACTTCCGTTTGAATACGGATGTGCATCTCTATGCATAATTCCATGATTCGTGTTAATTTGCTAATATTCACCCCCACAATGTCCTCTAAACTGCTGCAAGTTTAGAGGATGATAAAGTGACATACAGTCTGAAGTATCAAAATTGGTGATCTCGAGCTTGATTTGGAATAAGATGTGCAAGTTTATACTGTACTGACTTTGTTTTATAAATATATTTAAGTACAATCGTGTTGAGCGGGGTGTTTCTAGAAAACGAGTGTTTTATATTAAAAATTCTGCCATTTGTTCGCGTAGTCGAACGCAATCCCTTTGTACTTACACTGCTGTGTATGTCCACTCGTGTGTGGGTGTGTGTACATGAGAGTGTATGTGTACTCGTGTATGATTATGTATTGCAACAAACAAATTATTTTTATATTGTGTCGTACAAATAATTGAGGGGCAACGTGGTAGGAATGCGCCACCACAACAGGGAACTACAGGGATGAGACTCCCCGCTCGTGGTGCGAAATGAATGAAAACAGCGTAGAAACACATGCACACTCGTGTGTGAATGCACACCGCTGTATATACAGTCGTGTTTGGATGCACACTCGTGTGTGTATGTCTACTCGTCCGTGTTTTTTTAAAGGAAAACTATGGTAGCAATAACGTACGATCAGTCATCTTTAAAAACAGGTCTTTATTAATCTGCAAGAAAGCTCACGTTAATACTCGTATCGAAATCTTTATTAATACGCATGCTCAAACAGGAAAGGAACTATCTTCTTGGTTCTTTCGGTAAAGTCACGTAGAAGGGAAGTAATAAAATAATAAAAATAAAACATAATAAAACAATTCTCACGACGTTTCGGCCACAACGGCCGAAACGTCGTGAGAATTGTTTTATTATGTTTTATTTTTATTATTTTATTACTTCCCTTCTACGTGACTTTACCGAAAGAACCAAGAAGATGAATCCCTGCAGTCACGAAAGCTTTAAATCGAAAAGGAAAGGAACTAGGCAATTTTTTTCCCAATAGGAATTCAACAGTTAAATATATTCTTAAAATCAAACACGTAAACGTCGATTTCCCTTTTGACGTCCTTTTCGACTGAAGCCATTCGTCCTAAGTATAAAGTTGTTGTCATTCTGAAATCCGTGAACACTTCTGGAACTTAAAGGAAGACATTCATCTGAACACATTATAGAGCATTCACAACATCACTCTAGCTTGAAGTCCTAGAAATCACCGAAAAATATATATGAGACACGAATACTCCACTACATCAAGCCATATCTCATGATGCAACTGCATGGGGTCGAAAGAGGAATTTCGTTGAGGACTCATGACAACATTTTTACTCTTTGTTTGATGATGCCTGTGAAGTGTTACTGACTGTGAAAATGCTTCCAACACACAGAGCAATCAAACGGTTTTGTTAAAATAATTACACTAGGTTGGAGTAGTGCTGGAAATCACTGATATTATCAATTGCACCTAATACATTGATCTAACAGAGAAACAAACGTGCACATTCCAGGACTTTAACAGAAGTTCTCAGTACTTTGATTATCCAGCCACTCCAGCAGCCATTTCTCATTATCAACCTGCATGGGGTCGAAATAGGAATTGGCGTCAGGGCTCAGTACATCCACTACATCCACGCATCTCTCAGGATCCTCCTGCATAGGTTCGATAGATGCATTTTTTTCAGGACTCATTGCAGCACTTTGTTTTTCACTTTTTGATTTCACTTCCCTATTTTTGCTGATCTTCTCATGCTTGTTTCGGGGTGATGACCGTGTCCTCTCCAACGGAGAACAATTGAATAGCTTCTCGTCCGTGTGTGTTTTCTGGTGATTGTTAAGAGTTGATTTCTGTGAAAATGCCTTCCCACACACAGAGCAACTGAATGGCTTCTCACCTGAGTGTGTTTTCTGGTGAGTGTGAAGATTTTGTTTCAGTGAAAATGCCTTCCCACACACAGAGCAATCGAATGGCTTCTCACCCGAGTGTGTTTTTTGGTGAGTGTGAAGATTTGATTTCTGTGAAAATGACTTCTCACAAACAGAGCAATTGAATGGCTTTTCGCCCGTGTGTGTTTTCTGGTGACGGTTACGATTTGATGAATCTGCAAATGCCTTCCCACAAAGAGAGCAATTGAACCGCTTCTCGCCCGTGTGTGCGTGCCGCTGTGGAGAGTTTTTCCGCTCCATGTGACTGATTCTTCAGAGCAGAGTAACAGTCGCGGGTGTTGTTGAGAGTTAAAGGCGACCTCTAAGGTGCGTGGATGTCTGGCTTAAATCGCCAAGAAGCAAACTCTTACCAACGTCTAACTGAGACACAGTAACGTCTCCTAAGTCGGACTACACACGCGTTTACCAGTTTATCCACTAACAAAGACACTTACTTGTTGATGCACCGCATATCGATGTCCCTGTAACCCGTCTGAAGAGATCGCCACGAACTCTCCCGAAGCGAAGTCGCCAACCAGTCGCCAAGCAATCGTGCTCGCCAGGCTGGGTGTCGTGGAAGAAGGGTTATCTGCAGAGCGGGGAGTCGAGCCTCTATCCTCAGCAAAATCCCTCTCGAAATGCCCTTGAGGTCTGATTTTAAGCCCTTTATAATTCTGCTCTAGCATCCAAATTCTTTGTTCTCGACTTGGCCTATTATGGAATTTGCATTCAATTGTTAATTTTACATTACCAATCCGCATATCTAGCAACATAATACGTATGTACATATCACTGAATAATTGTACACTTCCGTTTGAATACGGATGTGCATCTCTATGCATAATTCCATGATTCGTGTTAATTTGCTAATATTCACCCCACAATGTCCTCTAAACTTCTGCAACTTCTGCAAGTTTAGAGGATGATAAAGTGACATACAGTCTGAAATATCAAAAATTGGTGATCTCGAGATTGATTTAGAATATAGATGTGCAAGTTTATACTGTACTGACTTTGTTTTATAAATATATTTAAGGACAATCGTGTTGAGCGGGGTGCTTCTAGAAAATGAGTGTTTTATATTAAAAATTCTGCCATTTGTTCGTGTAGTCGAACGCAATCCCTTTGTACTTACACTGCTGTGTATGTCCACTCGTGTGTGGGTGTGTGTACATGAGAGTGTATGTGTACTCGTGTATGATTATGTATTGGAACAAACAAATTATTTTTATATTGTGTCGTACAAATAATTGAGGGGCAACGTGGTAGGAATGCGCCACCACAACAGGGAACTACAGCGATGAGACTCCCCGCTCGTGGTGCGAAATGAATGAAAACAGCGTAGAAACACATGCACACTCGTGTGTGAATGCACACCGCTGTATATACAGTCGTGTTTGGATGCAAACTCGTGTGTGTATGTCTACTCGTCCGTGTTTTTTTAAAGGAAAACTATGGTAGCAATAACGTACGATCAGTCATCTTTAAAAACAGGTCTTTATTAATCTGCAAGAAAGCTCACGTTAATACTCGTATCGAAATCTTTATTAATACGCATGCTCAAACAGGAAAGGAACTATCTTCTTGGTTCTTTCGGTAAAGTCACGTAGAAGGGAAGTAATAAAATAATAAAAATAAAACATAATAAAACAATTCTCACGACGTTTCGGCCACAACGGCCGAAACGTCGTGAGAATTGTTTTATTATGTTTTATTTTTATTATTTTATTACTTCCCTTCTACGTGGCTTTACCGAAAGAACCAAGAAGATGAATCCCTGCAGTCACGAAAGCTTTAAATCGAAAAGGAAAGGAACTAGGCAATTTTTTTCCCAATAGGAATTCAACAGTTAAATATATTCTTAAAATCAAACACGTAAACGTCGATTTCCCTTTTGACGTCCTTTTCGACTGAAGCCATTCGTCCTAAGTATAAAGTTGTTGTCATTCTGAAATCCGTGAACACTTCTGGAACTTAAAGGAAGACATTCATCTGAACACATTATAGAGCATTCACAACATCACTCTAGCTTGAAGTCCTAGAAATCACCGAAAAATATATATGAGACACGAATACTCCACTACATCAAGCCATATCTCATGATGCAACTGCATGGGGTCGAAAGAGGAATTTCGTTGAGGACTCATGACAACATTTTTACTCTTTGTTTGATGATGCCTGTGAAGTGTTACTGACTGTGAAAATGCTTCCAACACACAGAGCAATCAAACGGTTTTGTTAAAATAATTACACTAGGTTGGAGTAGTGCTGGAAATCACTGATATTATCAATTGCACCTAATACATTGATCTAACAGAGACACAAACGTGCACATTCCGGACTTTTAACAGAAGTACTCAATACTTTGATACCAGCCACTCCAGCAGCCATTTCTCATTACAACCTCAGGGGTCGAAAAAAGGGAATTGGCGTCCGGGCCTCATTACATCCACTACATCACGCTCTCCAGGATCCGCTGCATAGGTTCGATAGATTGCATTTTTTTCAGGACTCATTGCGCACTTGTTTTCACTTTTTGATTTCACTTCCCTATTTTTGCTGATCTTCTCATGCTGTTTCGGGGTGATGACCGTTCCTCTCCAACGGAGAACAATTGAATAGCTTCTCGTCCGTGTGTGTTTTCGGTGATTGTTAAGAGTTGATTTCTGTGAAAATGCCTTCCCACACACAGACAATTGAATGGATCTCACCCGTGTGTGTTTCTGGTGAGTGTGATAGATTGATTTCTGTGAAAATGACTTCCCAACACACAGCGCAATGGAATGGCTTCTCACCCGTGTGTTTTTTGGTGACTGTGAAGAGTTGATTTCTGTGAAAATGCCTTCCCACACACAGAGCAACTGAATGGCTTCTCACCTGAGTGTGTTTTCTGGTGAGTGTGAAGATTTTGTTTCAGTGAAAATGCCTTCCACACACAGAGCAATCGAATGGCTTCTCACCCGAGTGTGTTTTTTTGGTGAGTGTGAAGATTTGATTTCTGTGAAAATGACTTCTCACAAACAGAGCAATTGAATGGCTTTTCGCCCGTGTGTGTTTTCTGGTGACGGTTACGATTTGATGAATCTGCAAATGCCTTCCCACAAAGAGAGCAATTGAACCGCTTCTCGCCCGTGTGTGCGTGCCGCTGTGGAGAGTTTTTCCGCTCCATGTGACTGATTCTTCAGAGCAGAGTAACAGTCGCGGGTGTTGTTGAGAGTTAAAGGCGACCTCTAAGGTGCGTGGATGTCTGGCTTAAATCGCCAAGAAGCAAACTCTTACCAACGTCTAACTGAGACACAGTAACGTCTCCTAAGTCGGACTACACACGCGTTTACCAGTTTATCCACTAACAAAGACACTTACTTGTTGATGCACCGCATATCGATGTCCCTGTAACCCGTCTGAAGAGATCGCCACGAACTCTCCCGAAGCGAAGTCGCCAACCAGTCGCCAAGCAATCGTGCTCGCCAGGCTGGGTGTCGTGGAAGAAGGGTTATCTGCAGAGCGGGGAGTCGAGCCTCTATCCTCAGCAAAATCCCTCTCGAAATGCCCTTGAGGTCTGATTTTAAGCCCTTTATAATTCTGCTCTAGCATCCAAATTCTTTGTTCTCGACTTGGCCTATTATGGAATTTGCATTCAATTGTTAATTTTACATTACCAATCCGCATATCTAGCAACATAATACGTATGTACATATCACTGAATAATTGTACACTTCCGTTTGAATACGGATGTGCATCTCTATGCATAATTCCATGATTCGTGTTAATTTGCTAATATTCACCCCACAATGTCCTCTAAACTTCTGCAACTTCTGCAAGTTTAGAGGATGATAAAGTGACATACAGTCTGAAATATCAAAAATTGGTGATCTCGAGATTGATTTAGAATATAGATGTGCAAGTTTATACTGTACTGACTTTGTTTTATAAATATATTTAAGGACAATCGTGTTGAGCGGGGTGCTTCTAGAAAATGAGTGTTTTATATTAAAAATTCTGCCATTTGTTCGTGTAGTCGAACGCAATCCCTTTGTACTTACACTGCTGTGTATGTCCACTCGTGTGTGGGTGTGTGTACATGAGAGTGTATGTGTACTCGTGTATGATTATGTATTGGAACAAACAAATTATTTTTATATTGTGTCGTACAAATAATTGAGGGGCAACGTGGTAGGAATGCGCCACCACAACAGGGAACTACAGCGATGAGACTCCCCGCTCGTGGTGCGAAATGAATGAAAACAGCGTAGAAACACATGCACACTCGTGTGTGAATGCACACCGCTGTATATACAGTCGTGTTTGGATGCACACTCGTGTGTGTATGTCTACTCGTCCGTGTTTTTTTAAAGGAAAACTATGGTAGCAATAACGTACGATCAGTCATCTTTAAAAACAGGTCTTTATTAATCTGCAAGAAAGCTCACGTTAATACTCGTATCGAAATCTTTATTAATACGCATGCTCAAACAGGAAAGGAACTATCTTCTTGGTTCTTTCGGTAAAGTCACGTAGAAGGGAAGTAATAAAATAATAAAAATAAAACATAATAAAACAATTCTCACGACGTTTCGGCCACAACGGCCGAAACGTCGTGAGAATTGTTTTATTATGTTTTATTTTTATTATTTTATTACTTCCCTTCTACGTGGCTTTACCGAAAGAACCAAGAAGATGAATCCCTGCAGTCACGAAAGCTTTAAATCGAAAAGGAAAGGAACTAGGCAATTTTTTTCCCAATAGGAATTCAACAGTTAAATATATTCTTAAAATCAAACACGTAAACGTCGATTTCCCTTTTGACGTCCTTTTCGACTGAAGCCATTCGTCCTAAGTATAAAGTTGTTGTCATTCTGAAATCCGTGAACACTTCTGGAACTTAAAGGAAGACATTCATCTGAACACATTATAGAGCATTCACAACATCACTCTAGCTTGAAGTCCTAGAAATCACCGAAAAATATATATGAGACACGAATACTCCACTACATCAAGCCATATCTCATGATGCAACTGCATGGGGTCGAAAGAGGAATTTCGTTGAGGACTCATGACAACATTTTTACTCTTTGTTTGATGATGCCTGTGAAGTGTTACTGACTGTGAAAATGCTTCCAACACACAGAGCAATCAAACGGTTTTGTTAAAATAATTACACTAGGTTGGAGTAGTGCTGGAAATCACTGATATTATCAATTGCACCTAATACATTGATCTAACAGAGAAACAAACGTGCACATTCCAGGACTTTAACAGAAGTTCTCAGTACTTTGATTATCCAGCCACTCCAGCAGCCATTTCTCATTATCAACCTGCATGGGGTCGAAATAGGAATTGGCGTCAGGGCTCAGTACATCCAGCCATCTCGCAGGATCCAACTGCATGGGGTCGAAAAAGGAATTGTCGTCAGGACTCATTACATCCACTACATCCACGCATCTCTCAGGATCCTCCTGCATAGGTTCGATAGATGCATTTTTTTCAGGACTCATTGCAGCACTTTGTTTTTCACTTTTTGATTTCACTTCCCTATTTTTGCTGATCTTCTCATGCTTGTTTCGGGGTGATGACCGTGTCCTCTCCAACGGAGAACAATTGAATAGCTTCTCGTCCGTGTGTGTTTTCTGGTGATTGTTAAGAGTTGATTTCTGTGAAAATGCCTTCCCACACACAGAACAATTGAATGGATTCTCACCCGTGTGTGTTTTCTGGTGAGTGTGAAGATTTGATTTCTGTGAAAATGACTTCCCACACACAGCGCAATGGAATGGCTTCTCACCCGTGTGTGTTTTTTGGTGACTGTGAAGAGTTGATTTCTGTGAAAATGCCTTCCCACACACAGAGCAACTGAATGGCTTCTCACCTGAGTGTGTTTTCTGGTGAGTGTGAAGATTTTGTTTCAGTGAAAATGCCTTCCCACACACAGAGCAATCGAATGGCTTCTCACCCGAGTGTGTTTTTTGGTGAGTGTGAAGATTTGATTTCTGTGAAAATGACTTCTCACAAACAGAGCAATTGAATGGCTTTTCGCCCGTGTGTGTTTTCTGGTGACGGTTACGATTTGATGAATCTGCAAATGCCTTCCCACAAAGAGAGCAATTGAACCGCTTCTCGCCCGTGTGTGCGTGCCGCTGTGGAGAGTTTTTCCGCTCCATGTGACTGATTCTTCAGAGCAGAGTAACAGTCGCGGGTGTTGTTGAGAGTTAAAGGCGACCTCTAAGGTGCGTGGATGTCTGGCTTAAATCGCCAAGAAGCAAACTCTTACCAACGTCTAACTGAGACACAGTAACGTCTCCTAAGTCGGACTACACACGCGTTTACCAGTTTATCCACTAACAAAGACACTTACTTGTTGATGCACCGCATATCGATGTCCCTGTAACCCGTCTGAAGAGATCGCCACGAACTCTCCCGAAGCGAAGTCGCCAACCAGTCGCCAAGCAATCGTGCTCGCCAGGCTGGGTGTCGTGGAAGAAGGGTTATCTGCAGAGCGGGGAGTCGAGCCTCTATCCTCAGCAAAATCCCTCTCGAAATGCCCTTGAGGTCTGATTTTAAGCCCTTTATAATTCTGCTCTAGCATCCAAATTCTTTGTTCTCGACTTGGCCTATTATGGAATTTGCATTCAATTGTTAATTTTACATTACCAATCCGCATATCTAGCAACATAATACGTATGTACATATCACTGAATAATTGTACACTTCCGTTTGAATACGGATGTGCATCTCTATGCATAATTCCATGATTCGTGTTAATTTGCTAATATTCACCCCACAATGTCCTCTAAACTTCTGCAACTTCTGCAAGTTTAGAGGATGATAAAGTGACATACAGTCTGAAATATCAAAAATTGGTGATCTCGAGATTGATTTAGAATATAGATGTGCAAGTTTATACTGTACTGACTTTGTTTTATAAATATATTTAAGGACAATCGTGTTGAGCGGGGTGCTTCTAGAAAATGAGTGTTTTATATTAAAAATTCTGCCATTTGTTCGTGTAGTCGAACGCAATCCCTTTGTACTTACACTGCTGTGTATGTCCACTCGTGTGTGGGTGTGTGTACATGAGAGTGTATGTGTACTCGTGTATGATTATGTATTGGAACAAACAAATTATTTTTATATTGTGTCGTACAAATAATTGAGGGGCAACGTGGTAGGAATGCGCCACCACAACAGGGAACTACAGCGATGAGACTCCCCGCTCGTGGTGCGAAATGAATGAAAACAGCGTAGAAACACATGCACACTCGTGTGTGAATGCACACCGCTGTATATACAGTCGTGTTTGGATGCACACTCGTGTGTGTATGTCTACTCGTCCGTGTTTTTTTAAAGGAAAACTATGGTAGCAATAACGTACGATCAGTCATCTTTAAAAACAGGTCTTTATTAATCTGCAAGAAAGCTCACGTTAATACTCGTATCGAAATCTTTATTAATACGCATGCTCAAACAGGAAAGGAACTATCTTCTTGGTTCTTTCGGTAAAGTCACGTAGAAGGGAAGTAATAAAATAATAAAAATAAAACATAATAAAACAATTCTCACGACGTTTCGGCCACAACGGCCGAAACGTCGTGAGAATTGTTTTATTATGTTTTATTTTTATTATTTTATTACTTCCCTTCTACGTGACTTTACCGAAAGAACCAAGAAGATGAATCCCTGCAGTCACGAAAGCTTTAAATCGAAAAGGAAAGGAACTAGGCAATTTTTTTCCCAATAGGAATTCAACAGTTAAATATATTCTTAAAATCAAACACGTAAACGTCGATTTCCCTTTTGACGTCCTTTTCGACTGAAGCCATTCGTCCTAAGTATAAAGTTGTTGTCATTCTGAAATCCGTGAACACTTCTGGAACTTAAAGGAAGACATTCATCTGAACACATTATAGAGCATTCACAACATCACTCTAGCTTGAAGTCCTAGAAATCACCGAAAAATATATATGAGACACGAATACTCCACTACATCAAGCCATATCTCATGATGCAACTGCATGGGGTCGAAAGAGGAATTTCGTTGAGGACTCATGACAACATTTTTACTCTTTGTTTGATGATGCCTGTGAAGTGTTACTGACTGTGAAAATGCTTCCAACACACAGAGCAATCAAACGGTTTTGTTAAAATAATTACACTAGGTTGGAGTAGTGCTGGAAATCACTGATATTATCAATTGCACCTAATACATTGATCTAACAGAGAAACAAACGTGCACATTCCAGGACTTTAACAGAAGTTCTCAGTACTTTGATTATCCAGCCACTCCAGCAGCCATTTCTCATTATCAACCTGCATGGGGTCGAAATAGGAATTGGCGTCAGGGCTCAGTACATCCAGCCATCTCGCAGGATCCAACTGCATGGGGTCGAAATAGGAATTGTCGTCAGGACTCATTACATCCACTACATCCACGCATCTCTCAGGATCCTCCTGCATAGGTTCGATAGATGCATTTTTTTCAGGACTCATTGCAGCACTTTGTTTTTCACTTTTTGATTTCACTTCCCTATTTTTGCTGATCTTCTCATGCTTGTTTCGGGGTGATGACCGTGTCCTCTCCAACGGAGAACAATTGAATAGCTTCTCGTCCGTGTGTGTTTTCTGGTGATTGTTAAGAGTTGATTTCTGTGAAAATGCCTTCCCACACACAGAGCAACTGAATGGCTTCTCACCTGAGTGTGTTTTCTGGTGAGTGTGAAGATTTTGTTTCAGTGAAAATGCCTTCCCACACACAGAGCAATCGAATGGCTTCTCACCCGAGTGTGTTTTTTGGTGAGTGTGAAGATTTGATTTCTGTGAAAATGACTTCTCACAAACAGAGCAATTGAATGGCTTTTCGCCCGTGTGTGTTTTCTGGTGACGGTTACGATTTGATGAATCTGCAAATGCCTTCCCACAAAGAGAGCAATTGAACCGCTTCTCGCCCGTGTGTGCGTGCCGCTGTGGAGAGTTTTTCCGCTCCATGTGACTGATTCTTCAGAGCAGAGTAACAGTCGCGGGTGTTGTTGAGAGTTAAAGGCGACCTCTAAGGTGCGTGGATGTCTGGCTTAAATCGCCAAGAAGCAAACTCTTACCAACGTCTAACTGAGACACAGTAACGTCTCCTAAGTCGGACTACACACGCGTTTACCAGTTTATCCACTAACAAAGACACTTACTTGTTGATGCACCGCATATCGATGTCCCTGTAACCCGTCTGAAGAGATCGCCACGAACTCTCCCGAAGCGAAGTCGCCAACCAGTCGCCAAGCAATCGTGCTCGCCAGGCTGGGTGTCGTGGAAGAAGGGTTATCTGCAGAGCGGGGAGTCGAGCCTCTATCCTCAGCAAAATCCCTCTCGAAATGCCCTTGAGGTCTGATTTTAAGCCCTTTATAATTCTGCTCTAGCATCCAAATTCTTTGTTCTCGACTTGGCCTATTATGGAATTTGCATTCAATTGTTAATTTTACATTACCAATCCGCATATCTAGCAACATAATACGTATGTACATATCACTGAATAATTGTACACTTCCGTTTGAATACGGATGTGCATCTCTATGCATAATTCCATGATTCGTGTTAATTTGCTAATATTCACCCCCACAATGTCCTCTAAACTGCTGCAAGTTTAGAGGATGATAAAGTGACATACAGTCTGAAGTATCAAAATTGGTGATCTCGAGCTTGATTTGGAATAAGATGTGCAAGTTTATACTGTACTGACTTTGTTTTATAAATATATTTAAGTACAATCGTGTTGAGCGGGGTGTTTCTAGAAAACGAGTGTTTTATATTAAAAATTCTGCCATTTGTTCGCGTAGTCGAACGCAATCCCTTTGTACTTACACTGCTGTGTATGTCCACTCGTGTGTGGGTGTGTGTACATGAGAGTGTATGTGTACTCGTGTATGATTATGTATTGGCAACAAACAAATTATTTTTATATTGTGTCGTACAAATAATTGAGGGGCAACGTGGTAGGAATGCGCCACCACAACAGGGAACTACAGCGATGAGACTCCCCGCTCGTGGTGCGAAATGAATGAAAACAGCGTAGAAACACATGCACACTCGTGTGTGAATGCACACCGCTGTATATACAGTCGTGTTTGGATGCACACTCGTGTGTGTATGTCTACTCGTCCGTGTTTTTTTAAAGGAAAACTATGGTAGCAATAACGTACGATCAGTCATCTTTAAAAACAGGTCTTTATTAATCTGCAAGAAAGCTCACGTTAATACTCTATCGAAATCTTTATTAATACGCATGCTCAAACAGGAAAGGAACTATCTTCTTGGTTCTTTCGGTAAAGTCACGTAGAAGGGAAGTAATAAAATAATAAAAATAAAACATAATAAAACAATTCTCACGACGTTTCCCTTCTACGTGACTTTACCGAAAGAACCAAGAAGATGAATCCCTGCAGTCACGAAAGCTTTAAATCGAAAAGGAAAGGAACTAGGCAAATTTTTTCCCAATAGGAATTCAACAGTTAAAATATATTCTTAAAATCAAACACGTAAACGTCGATTTCCCCTTTGACGTCCTTTTCGACTGAAGCCATTCGTCCTAAGTATAAAGTTGTTGTCATTCTGAAATCAGTGAACACTTCTGGAACTTTAAACGAAGACATTCATCTGAACACATTATAGAGCATTCACAACATCACTCTAGCTTGAAGTCCTAGAAATCACCGAAAAATATATATGAGACACGAATACTCCACTACATCAAGCCATATCTCATGATGCAACTGCATGGGGTCGAAAGAGGAATTTCGTTGAGGACTCATGACAACATTTTTACTCTTTGTTTGATGATGCCTGTGAAGTGTTACTGACTGTGAAAATGCTTCCAACACACAGAGCAATCAAACAGTTTTGTTAAAATAATTACACTAGCTTGGAGTAGTGCTGGAACTCACTGATATAATCAATTGCACCTAATACATTGATCTAACAGAGACACAAACGTGCACATTCCAGGACTTTAACAGAAGTACTCAATACTTTGATTATCCAGCCACTCCAGCAGCCATTTCTCATTATCAACCTGCATGGGGTCGAAAAAAGAATTGGCGTCAGGGCTCAGTACATCCAGCCATCTCGCAGGATCCAACTGCATGGGGTCGAAAAAGGAATTGTCGTCAGGACTCATTACATCCACTACATCCACGCATCTCTCAGGATCCTCCTGCATAGGTTCGATAGATGCATTTTTTTCAGGACTCATTGCAGCACTTTGTTTTTCACTTTTTGATTTCACTTCCCTATTTTTGCTGATCTTCTCATGCTTGTTTCGGGGTGATGACCGTGTCCTCTCCAACGGAGAACAATTGAATAGCTTCTCGTCCGTGTGTGCTTTCTGGTGACTGTGAAGACGCGATTTCCGTGAAAATGCCTTCCCACACACAGAACAATTGAATGGCTTCTCACCCGAGTGTGTTTTCTGGTGACTGTGAAGAGTTGATTTCTGTGAAAATGACTTCCCACACACAGAGCAACTGAATGGCTTCTCACCTGAGTGTGTTTTCTGGTGAGTGTGAAGATTTTGTTTCAGTGAAAATGCCTTCCCACACACAGAGCAATCGAATGGCTTCTCACCCGAGTGTGTTTTTTGGTGAGTGTGAAAATTTGATTTCTGTGAAAATGACTTCTCACAAACAGAGAAATTGAATGGCTTTTCGCCCGTGTGTGTTTTCTGGTGACGGTTACGATTTGATGAATCTGCAAATGCCTTCCCACAAAGAGAGCAATTGAACCGCTTCTCGCCCGTGTGTGCGTGCCGCTGTGGAGAGTTTTTCCGCTCCATGTGACTGATTCTTCAGAGCAGAGTAACAGTCGCGGGTGTTGTTGAGAGTTAAAGGCGACCTCTAAGGTGCGTGGATGTCTGGCTTAAATCGCCAAGAAGCAAACTCTTACCAACGTCTAACTGAGACACAGTAACGTCTCCTAAGTCGGACTACACACGCGTTTACCAGTTTATCCACTAACAAAGACACTTACTTGTTGATGCACCGCATATCGATGTCCCTGTAACCCGTCTGAAGAGATCGCCACGAACTCTCCCGAAGCGAAGTCGCCAACCAGTCGCCAAGCAATCGTGCTCGCCAGGCTGGGTGTCGTGGAAGAAGGGTTATCTGCAGAGCGGGGAGTCGAGCCTCTATCCTCAGCAAAATCCCTCTCGAAATGCCCTTGAGGTCTGATTTTAAGCCCTTTATAATTCTGCTCTAGCATCCAAATTCTTTGTTCTCGACTTGGCCTATTATGGAATTTGCATTCAATTGTTAATTTTACATTACCAATCCGCATATCTAGCAACATAATACGTATGTACATATCACTGAATAATTGTACACTTCCGTTTGAATACGGATGTGCATCTCTATGCATAATTCCATGATTCGTGTTAATTTGCTAATATTCACCCCCACAATGTCCTCTAAACTGCTGCAAGTTTAGAGGATGATAAAGTGACATACAGTCTGAAGTATCAAAATTGGTGATCTCGAGCTTGATTTGGAATAAGATGTGCAAGTTTATACTGTACTGACTTTGTTTTATAAATATATTTAAGTACAATCGTGTTGAGCGGGGTGTTTCTAGAAAACGAGTGTTTTATATTAAAAATTCTGCCATTTGTTCGCGTAGTCGAACGCAATCCCTTTGTACTTACACTGCTGTGTATGTCCACTCGTGTGTGGGTGTGTGTACATGAGAGTGTATGTGTACTCGTGTATGATTATGTATTGCAACAAACAAATTATTTTTATATTGTGTCGTACAAATAATTGAGGGGCAACGTGGTAGGAATGCGCCACCACAACAGGGAACTACAGCGATGAGACTCCCCGCTCGTGGTGCGAAATGAATGAAAACAGCGTAGAAACACATGCACACTCGTGTGTGAATGCACACCGCTGTATATACAGTCGTGTTTGGATGCACACTCGTGTGTGTATGTCTACTCGTCCGTGTTTTTTTAAAGGAAAACTATGGTAGCAATAACGTACGATCAGTCATCTTTAAAAACAGGTCTTTATTAATCTGCAAGAAAGCTCACGTTAATACTCGTATCGAAATCTTTATTAATACGCAGGCTCAAACAGGAAAGGAACTAGGCAAATTATTTCCCAATAGGAATTCAACAGTTAAAATATATTCTTAAAATCAAACACGTAAACGTCGATTTCCCCTTTGACGTCCTTTTCGACTGAAGCCATTCGTCCAAAGTATAAAATTGTTGTCATTCTGAAATCAGTGAACACTTCTGGAACTTTAAACGAAGACATTCATCTGAACACATTATAGAGCATTCACAACATCACTCTAGCTTGAAGTCCTAGAAATCACCGAAAACATATATATGAGACACGAATACTCCACTACATCAAGCCATCTCTCAGGATGCAACTGCATGGGGTCGAAAGAGGAATTTCGTTTAGGACTCATGACAACATTTTTACTCTTTGTTTGATGATGCCTGTGAAGTGTTGCTGACCGTGAAAATGCTTCCAACACTCAGAGCAATCAAACAGTTTTGTTAAAATAATTACACTAGCTTGGAGTAGTGCTGGAACTCACTGATATAATCAATTGCACCTAATACGTTGATCTAACAGAGACACAAACGTGCACATTCCAGGACTTTAACAGAAGTACTCAATACTTTGATTATCCAGCCACTCCAGCAGCCATTTCTCATTATCAACCTGCATGGGGTCGAAAAAAGAATTGGCGTCAGGGCTCAGTACATCCAGCCATCTCGCAGGATCCAACTGCATGGGTCGAAAAGGGAATTGTCGTCAGGACTCATTACATCCACTACATCCACGCATCTCTCAGGATCCTCCTGCATAGGTTCGATAGATGCATTTTTTCAGGACTCATTGCGCACTTTGTTTTCACTTTTTGATTTCACTTCCCTATTTTTGCTGATCTTCTCATGCTTGTTTCGGGGTGATGACCGTGTCCTCTCCAACGGAGAACAATTGAATAGCTTCTCGTCGTGTGTGTTTTCTGGTGATTGTTAAGAGTTGATTTCTGTGAAAATGCCTTCCCACACACAGAACAATTGAATGGCTTCTCACCCGTGTGTGTTTTCTGGTGAGTGTGAAGATTGATTTCTGTGAAATGACTTCCCACACACAGAGCAATGGAATGGCTTCTCACCCGAGTGTGTTTTTTGGTGAGTGTGAAGATTTGATTTCTGTGAAAATGACTTCTCACAAACAGAGCAATTGAATGGATTTTCGCCCGTGTGTGTTTCTGGTGACGGTTACGATTTGATGAATCTGCAAATGCCTTCCCACAAAGAGAGCAATTGAACCGCTTCTCGCCCGTGTGTGCGTGCCGCTGTGGAGAGTTTTTCCGCTCCATGTGACTGATTCTTCAGAGCAGAGTAACAGTCGCGGGTGTTGTTGAGAGTTAAAGGCGACCTCTAAGGTGCGTGGATGTCTGGCTTAAATCGCCAAGAAGCAAACTCTTACCAACGTCTAACTGAGACACAGTAACGTCTCCTAAGTCGGACTACACACGCGTTTACCAGTTTATCCACTAACAAAGACACTTACTTGTTGATGCACCGCATATCGATGTCCCTGTAACCCGTCTGAAGAGATCGCCACGAACTCTCCCGAAGCGAAGTCGCCAACCAGTCGCCAAGCAATCGTGCTCGCCAGGCTGGGTGTCGTGGAAGAAGGGTTATCTGCAGAGCGGGGAGTCGAGCCTCTATCCTCAGCAAAATCCCTCTCGAAATGCCCTTGAGGTCTGATTTTAAGCCCTTTATAATTCTGCTCTAGCATCCAAATTCTTTGTTCTCGACTTGGCCTATTATGGAATTTGCATTCAATTGTTAATTTTACATTACCAATCCGCATATCTAGCAACATAATACGTATGTACATATCACTGAATAATTGTACACTTCCGTTTGAATACGGATGTGCATCTCTATGCATAATTCCATGATTCGTGTTAATTTGCTAATATTCACCCCCACAATGTCCTCTAAACTGCTGCAAGTTTAGAGGATGATAAAGTGACATACAGTCTGAAGTATCAAAATTGGTGATCTCGAGCTTGATTTGGAATAAGATGTGCAAGTTTATACTGTACTGACTTTGTTTTATAAATATATTTAAGTACAATCGTGTTGAGCGGGGTGTTTCTAGAAAACGAGTGTTTTATATTAAAAATTCTGCCATTTGTTCGCGTAGTCGAACGCAATCCCTTTGTACTTACACTGCTGTGTATGTCCACTCGTGTGTGGGTGTGTGTACATGAGAGTGTATGTGTACTCGTGTATGATTATGTATTGCAACAAACAAATTATTTTTATATTGTGTCGTACAAATAATTGAGGGGCAACGTGGTAGGAATGCGCCACCACAACAGGGAACTACAGCGATGAGACTCCCCGCTCGTGGTGCGAAATGAATGAAAACAGCGTAGAAACACATGCACACTCGTGTGTGAATGCACACCGCTGTATATACAGTCGTGTTTGGATGCACACTCGTGTGTGTATGTCTACTCGTCCGTGTTTTTTTAAAGGAAAACTATGGTAGCAATAACGTACGATCAGTCATCTTTAAAAACAGGTCTTTATTAATCTGCAAGAAAGCTCACGTTAATACTCGTATCGAAATCTTTATTAATACGCAGGCTCAAACAGGAAAGGAACTAGGCAAATTATTTCCCAATAGGAATTCAACAGTTAAAATATATTCTTAAAATCAAACACGTAAACGTCGATTTCCCCTTTGACGTCCTTTTCGACTGAAGCCATTCGTCCAAAGTATAAAATTGTTGTCATTCTGAAATCAGTGAACACTTCTGGAACTTTAAACGAAGACATTCATCTGAACACATTATAGAGCATTCACAACATCACTCTAGCTTGAAGTCCTAGAAATCACCGAAAACATATATATGAGACACGAATACTCCACTACATCAAGCCATCTCTCAGGATGCAACTGCATGGGGTCGAAAGAGGAATTTCGTTTAGGACTCATGACAACATTTTTACTCTTTGTTTGATGATGCCTGTGAAGTGTTGCTGACCGTGAAAATGCTTCCAACACTCAGAGCAATCAAACAGTTTTGTTAAAATAATTACACTAGCTTGGAGTAGTGCTGGAACTCACTGATATAATCAATTGCACCTAATACGTTGATCTAACAGAGACACAAACGTGCACATTCCAGGACTTTAACAGAAGTACTCAATACTTTGATTATCCAGCCACTCCAGCAGCCATTTCTCATTATCAACCTGCATGGGGTCGAAAAAGAATTGGCGTCAGGGCTCAGTACATCCAGCCATCTCGCAGGATCCAACTGCATGGGGTCGAAAAAGGAATTGTCGTCAGGACTCATTACATCCACTACATCCACGCATCTCTCAGGATCCTCCTGCATAGGTTCGATAGATGCATTTTTTTCAGGACTCATTGCAGCACTTTGTTTTTCACTTTTTGATTTCACTTCCCTATTTTGCTGATCTTCTCATGCTTGTTTCGGGGTGATGACCGTGTCCTCTCCAACGGAGAACAATTGAATAGCTTCTCGTCCGTGTGTGCTTTCTGGTGACTGTGAAGACGCGATTTCCGTGAAAATGCCTTCCCACACACAGAACAATTGAATGGCTTCTCACCCGAGTGTGTTTTCTGGTGACTGTGAAGAGTTGATTTCTGTGAAAATGACTTCCCACACACAGAGCAACTGAATGGCTTCTCACCTGAGTGTGTTTTCTGGTGAGTGTGAAGATTTTGTTTCAGTGAAATGCCTTCCCACACACAGAGCAATCGAATGGCTTCTCACCCGAGTGTGTTTTTTGGTGAGTGTGAAAATTTGATTTCTGTGAAAATGACTTCTCACAAACAGAGCAATTGAATGGCTTTTCGCCCGTGTGTGTTTTCTGGTGACGGTTACGATTTGATGAATCTGCAAATGCCTTCCCACAAAGAGAGCAATTGAACCGCTTCTCGCCCGTGTGTGCGTGCCGCTGTGGAGAGTTTTTCCGCTCCATGTGACTGATTCTTCAGAGCAGAGTAACAGTCGCGGGTGTTGTTGAGAGTTAAAGGCGACCTCTAAGGTGCGTGGATGTCTGGCTTAAATCGCCAAGAAGCAAACTCTTACCAACGTCTAACTGAGACACAGTAACGTCTCCTAAGTCGGACTACACACGCGTTTACCAGTTTATCCACTAACAAAGACACTTACTTGTTGATGCACCGCATATCGATGTCCCTGTAACCCGTCTGAAGAGATTGCCACGAACTCTCCCGAAGCGAAGTCGCCAACCAGTCGCCAAGCAATCGTGCTCGCCAGGCTGGGTGTCGTGGAAGAAGGGTTATCTGCAGAGCGGGGAGTCGAGCCTCTATCCTCAGCAAAATCCCTCTCGAAATGCCCTTGAGGTCTGATTTTAAGCCCTTTATAATTCTGCTCTAGCATCCAAATTCTTTGTTCTCGACTTGGCCTATTATGGAATTTGCATTCAATTGTTAATTTTACATTACCAATCCGCATATCTAGCAACATAATACGTATGTACATATCACTGAATAATTGTACACTTCCGTTTGAATACGGATGTGCATCTCTATGCATAATTCCATGATTCGTGTTAATTTGCTAATATTCACCCCACAATGTCCTCTAAACTTCTGCAACTTCTGCAAGTTTAGAGGATGATAAAGTGACATACAGTCTGAAATATCAAAATTGGTGATCTCGAGATTGATTTAGAATATAGATGTGCAAGTTTATACTGTACTGACTTTGTTTTATAAATATATTTAAGGACAATCGTGTTGAGCGGGGTGCTTCTAGAAAATGAGTGTTTTATATTAAAAATTCTGCCATTTGTTTGTGTAGTCGAACGCAATCCCTTTGTACTTACACTGCTGTGTATGTCCACTCGTGTGGGGGTGTGTGTACATGAGAGTGTATGTGTACTCGTGTATGATTATGTATTGGAACAAACAAATTATTTTTATATTGTGTCGTACAAATAATTGAGGGGCAACGTGGTAGGAATGCGCCACCACAACAGGGAACTACAGGGATGAGACTCCCCGCTCGTGGTGCGAAATGAATGAAAACAGCGTAGAAACACATGCACACTCGTGTGTGAATGCACACCGCTGTATATACAGTCGTGTTTGGATGCACACTCGTGTGTGTATGTCTACTCGTCCGTGTTTTTTTAAAGGAAAACTATGGTAGCAATAACGTACGATCAGTCATCTTTAAAAACAGGTCTTTATTAATCTGCAAGAAAGCTCACGTTAATACTCGTATCGAAATCTTTATTAATACGCAGGCTCAAACAGGAAAGGAACTAGGCAAATTATTTCCCAATAGGAATTCAACAGTTAAAATATATTCTTAAAATCAAACACGTAAACGTCGATTTCCCCTTTGACGTCCTTTTCGACTGAAGCCATTCGTCCAAAGTATAAAATTGTTGTCATTCTGAAATCAGTGAACACTTCTGGAACTTTAAACGAAGACATTCATCTGAACACATTATAGAGCATTCACAACATCACTCTAGCTTGAAGTCCTAGAAATCACCGAAAACATATATATGAGACACGAATACTCCACTACATCAAGCCATCTCTCAGGATGCAACTGCATGGGGTCGAAAGAGGAATTTCGTTTAGGACTCATGACAACATTTTTACTCTTTGTTTGATGATGCCTGTGAAGTGTTACTGACTGTGAAAATGCTTCCAACACACAGAGCAATCAAACAGTTTTGTTAAAATAATTACACTAGCTTGGAGTAGTGCTGGAACTCACTGATATAATCAATTGCACCTAATACATTGATCTAACAGAGACACAAACGTGCACATTCCAGGACTTTAACAGAAGTACTCAATACTTTGATTATCCAGCCACTCCAGCAGCCATTTCTCATTATCAACCTGCATGGGGTCGAAAAAAGAATTGGCGTCAGGGCTCAGTACATCCAGCCATCTCGCAGGATCCAACTGCATGGGGTCGAAAAAGGAATTGTCGTCAGGACTCATTACATCCACTACATCCACGCATCTCTCAGGATCCTCCTGCATAGGTTCGATAGATGCATTTTTTTCAGGACTCATTGCAGCACTTTGTTTTTCACTTTTTGATTTCACTTCCCTATTTTTGCTGATCTTCTCATGCTTGTTTCGGGGTGATGACCGTGTCCTCTCCAACGGAGAACAATTGAATAGCTTCTCGTCCGTGTGTGCTTTCTGGTGACTGTGAAGACGCGATTTCCGTGAAAATGCCTTCCCACACACAGAACAATTGAATGGCTTCTCACCCGAGTGTGTTTTCTGGTGACTGTGAAGAGTTGATTTCTGTGAAAATGACTTCCCACACACAGAGCAACTGAATGGCTTCTCACCTGAGTGTGTTTTCTGGTGAGTGTGAAGATTTTGTTTCAGTGAAAATGCCTTCCCACACACAGAGCAATCGAATGGCTTCTCACCCGAGTGTGTTTTTTGGTGAGTGTGAAAATTTGATTTCTGTGAAAATGACTTCTCACAAACAGAGCAATTGAATGGCTTTTCGCCCGTGTGTGTTTTCTGGTGACGGTTACGATTTGATGAATCTGCAAATGCCTTCCCACAAAGAGAGCAATTGAACCGCTTCTCGCCCGTGTGTGCGTGCCGCTGTGGAGAGTTTTTCCGCTCCATGTGACTGATTCTTCAGAGCAGAGTAACAGTCGCGGGTGTTGTTGAGAGTTAAAGGCGACCTCTAAGGTGCGTGGATGTCTGGCTTAAATCGCCAAGAAGCAAACTCTTACCAACGTCTAACTGAGACACAGTAACGTCTCCTAAGTCGGACTACACACGCGTTTACCAGTTTATCCACTAACAAAGACACTTACTTGTTGATGCACCGCATATCGATGTCCCTGTAACCCGTCTGAAGAGATCGCCACGAACTCTCCCGAAGCGAAGTCGCCAACCAGTCGCCAAGCAATCGTGCTCGCCAGGCTGGGTGTCGTGGAAGAAGGGTTATCTGCAGAGCGGGGAGTCGAGCCTCTATCCTCAGCAAAATCCCTCTCGAAATGCCCTTGAGGTCTGATTTTAAGCCCTTTATAATTCTGCTCTAGCATCCAAATTCTTTGTTCTCGACTTGGCCTATTATGGAATTTGCATTCAATTGTTAATTTTACATTACCAATCCGCATATCTAGCAACATAATACGTATGTACATATCACTGAATAATTGTACACTTCCGTTTGAATACGGATGTGCATCTCTATGCATAATTCCATGATTCGTGTTAATTTGCTAATATTCACCCCCACAATGTCCTCTAAACTGCTGCAAGTTTAGAGGATGATAAAGTGACATACAGTCTGAAGTATCAAAATTGGTGATCTCGAGCTTGATTTGGAATAAGATGTGCAAGTTTATACTGTACTGACTTTGTTTTATAAATATATTTAAGTACAATCGTGTTGAGCGGGGTGTTTCTAGAAAACGAGTGTTTTATATTAAAAATTCTGCCATTTGTTCGCGTAGTCGAACGCAATCCCTTTGTACTTACACTGCTGTGTATGTCCACTCGTGTGTGGGTGTGTGTACATGAGAGTGTATGTGTACTCGTGTATGATTATGTATTGCAACAAACAAATTATTTTTATATTGTGTCGTACAAATAATTGAGGGGCAACGTGGTAGGAATGCGCCACCACAACAGGGAACTACAGCGATGAGACTCCCCGCTCGTGGTGCGAAATGAATGAAAACAGCGTAGAAACACATGCACACTCGTGTGTGAATGCACACCGCTGTATATACAGTCGTGTTTGGATGCACACTCGTGTGTGTATGTCTACTCGTCCGTGTTTTTTTAAAGGAAAACTATGGTAGCAATAACGTACGATCAGTCATCTTTAAAAACAGGTCTTTATTAATCTGCAAGAAAGCTCACGTTAATACTCGTATCGAAATCTTTATTAATACGCAGGCTCAAACAGGAAAGGAACTAGGCAAATTATTTCCCAATAGGAATTCAACAGTTAAAATATATTCTTAAAATCAAACACGTAAACGTCGATTTCCCCTTTGACGTCCTTTTCGACTGAAGCCATTCGTCCAAAGTATAAAATTGTTGTCATTCTGAAATCAGTGAACACTTCTGGAACTTTAAACGAAGACATTCATCTGAACACATTATAGAGCATTCACAACATCACTCTAGCTTGAAGTCCTAGAAATCACCGAAAACATATATATGAGACACGAATACTCCACTACATCAAGCCATCTCTCAGGATGCAACTGCATGGGGTCGAAAGAGGAATTTCGTTTAGGACTCATGACAACATTTTTACTCTTTGTTTGATGATGCCTGTGAAGTGTTGCTGACCGTGAAAATGCTTCCAACACTCAGAGCAATCAAACAGTTTTGTTAAAATAATTACACTAGCTTGGAGTAGTGCTGGAACTCACTGATATAATCAATTGCACCTAATACGTTGATCTAACAGAGACACAAACGTGCACATTCCAGGACTTTAACAGAAGTACTCAATACTTTGATTATCCAGCCACTCCAGCAGCCATTTCTCATTATCAACCTGCATGGGGTCGAAAAAAGAATTGGCGTCAGGGCTCAGTACATCCAGCCATCTCGCAGGATCCAACTGCATGGGGTCGAAAAGGGAATTGTCGTCAGGACTCATTACATCCACTACATCCACGCATCTCTCAGGATCCTCCTGCATAGGTTCGATAGATGCATTTTTTTCAGGACTCATTGCAGCACTTTGTTTTTCACTTTTTGATTTCACTTCCCTATTTTTGCTGATCTTCTCATGCTTGTTTCGGGGTGATGACCGTGTCCTCTCCAACGGAGAACAATTGAATAGCTTCTCGTCCGTGTGTGTTTTCTGGTGATTGTTAAGAGTTGATTTCTGTGAAAATGCCTTCCCACACACAGAGCAACTGAATGGCTTCTCACCCTGATGTGTTTTTCTGGTGAGTGTGAAGATTTTGTTTCATGTGAAAATGCCTTCCCACACACAGAGCAATCGAATGGCTTCTCACCCGAGTGTGTTTTTTGGTGAGTGTGAAGATTTGATTTCTGTGAAAATGACTTCTCACAAACAGAGCAATTGAATGGATTTTCGCCCGTGTGTGTTTTCTGGTGACGGTTACGATTTGATGAATCTGCAAATGCCTTCCCACAAAGAGAGCAATTGAACCGCTTCTCGCCCGTGTGTGCGTGCCGCTGTGGAGAGTTTTTCCGCTCCATGTGACTGATTCTTCAGAGCAGAGTAACAGTCGCGGGTGTTGTTGAGAGTTAAAGGCGACCTCTAAGGTGCGTGGATGTCTGGCTTAAATCGCCAAGAAGCAAACTCTTACCAACGTCTAACTGAGACACAGTAACGTCTCCTAAGTCGGACTACACACGCGTTTACCAGTTTATCCACTAACAAAGACACTTACTTGTTGATGCACCGCATATCGATGTCCCTGTAACCCGTCTGAAGAGATTGCCACGAACTCTCCCGAAGCGAAGTCGCCAACCAGTCGCCAAGCAATCGTGCTCGCCAGGCTGGGTGTCGTGGAAGAAGGGTTATCTGCAGAGCGGGGAGTCGAGCCTCTATCCTCAGCAAAATCCCTCTCGAAATGCCCTTGAGGTCTGATTTTAAGCCCTTTATAATTCTGCTCTAGCATCCAAATTCTTTGTTCTCGACTTGGCCTATTATGGAATTTGCATTCAATTGTTAATTTTACATTACCAATCCGCATATCTAGCAACATAATACGTATGTACATATCACTGAATAATTGTACACTTCCGTTTGAATACGGATGTGCATCTCTATGCATAATTCCATGATTCGTGTTAATTTGCTAATATTCACCCCACAATGTCCTCTAAACTTCTGCAACTTCTGCAAGTTTAGAGGATGATAAAGTGACATACAGTCTGAAGTATCAAAATTGGTGATCTCGAGCTTGATTTGGAATAAGATGTGCAAGTTTATACTGTACTGACTTTGTTTTATAAATATATTTAAGTACAATCGTGTTGAGCGGGGTGCTTCTAGAAAACTGAGTGTTTTATATTAAAAATTCTGCCATTTGTTCGCGTAGTCGAACGCAATCCCTTTGTACTTACACTGCTGTGTATGTCCACTCGTGTGTGGGTGTGTGTACATGAGAGTGTATGTGTACTCGTGTATGATTATGTATTGCAACAAACAAATTATTTTTATATTGTGTCGTACAAATAATTGAGGGGCAACGTGGTAGGAATGCGCCACCACAACAGGGAACTACAGCGATGAGACTCCCCGCTCGTGGTGCGAAATGAATGAAAACAGCGTAGAAACACATGCACACTCGTGTGTGAATGCACACCGCTGTATATACAGTCGTGTTTGGATGCACACTCGTGTGTGTATGTCTACTCGTCCGTGTTTTTTTAAAGGAAAACTATGGTAGCAATAACGTACGATCAGTCATCTTTAAAAACAGGTCTTTATTAATCTGCAAGAAAGCTCACGTTAATACTCGTATCGAAATCTTTATTAATACGCAGGCTCAAACAGGAAAGGAACTAGGCAAATTATTTCCCAATAGGAATTCAACAGTTAAAATATATTCTTAAAATCAAACACGTAAACGTCGATTTCCCCTTTGACGTCCTTTTCGACTGAAGCCATTCGTCCAAAGTATAAAATTGTTGTCATTCTGAAATCAGTGAACACTTCTGGAACTTTAAACGAAGACATTCATCTGAACACATTATAGAGCATTCACAACATCACTCTAGCTTGAAGTCCTAGAAATCACCGAAAACATATATATGAGACACGAATACTCCACTACATCAAGCCATCTCTCAGGATGCAACTGCATGGGGTCGAAAGAGGAATTTCGTTTAGGACTCATGACAACATTTTTACTCTTTGTTTGATGATGCCTGTGAAGTGTTACTGACTGTGAAAATGCTTCCAACACACAGAGCAATCAAACAGTTTTGTTAAAATAATTACACTAGCTTGGAGTAGTGCTGGAACTCACTGATATAATCAATTGCACCTAATACATTGATCTAACAGAGACACAAACGTGCACATTCCAGGACTTTAACAGAAGTACTCAATACTTTGATTATCCAGCCACTCCAGCAGCCATTTCTCATTATCAACCTGCATGGGGTCGAAAAAAGAATTGGCGTCAGGGCTCAGTACATCCAGCCATCTCGCAGGATCCAACTGCATGGGGTCGAAAAGGAATTGTCGTCAGGACTCATTACATCCACTACATCCACGCATCTCTCAGGATCCTCCTGCATAGGTTCGATAGATGCATTTTTTTCAGGACTCATTGCAGCACTTTGTTTTTCACTTTTTGATTTCACTTCCCTATTTTTGCTGATCTTCTCATGCTTGTTTCGGGGTGATGACCGTGTCCTCTCCAACGGAGAACAATTGAATAGCTTCTCGTCCGTGTGTGCTTTCTGGTGACTGTGAAGACGCGATTTCCGTGAAAATGCCTTCCCACACACAGAACAATTGAATGGCTTCTCACCCGAGTGTGTTTTCTGGTGACTGTGAAGAGTTGATTTCTGTGAAAATGACTTCCCACACACAGAGCAACTGAATGGCTTCTCACCTGAGTGTGTTTTCTGGTGAGTGTGAAGATTTTGTTTCAGTGAAAATGCCTTCCCACACACAGAGCAATCGAATGGCTTCTCACCCGAGTGTGTTTTTTGGTGAGTGTGAAATTTGATTTCTGTGAAAATGACTTCTCACAAACAGAGCAATTGAATGGCTTTTCGCCCGTGTGTGTTTTCTGGTGACGGTTACGATTTGATGAATCTGCAAATGCCTTCCCACAAAGAGAGCAATTGAACCGCTTCTCGCCCGTGTGTGCGTGCCGCTGTGGAGAGTTTTTCCGCTCCATGTGACTGATTCTTCAGAGCAGAGTAACAGTCGCGGGTGTTGTTGAGAGTTAAAGGCGACCTCTAAGGTGCGTGGATGTCTGGCTTAAATCGCCAAGAAGCAAACTCTTACCAACGTCTAACTGAGACACAGTAACGTCTCCTAAGTCGGACTACACACGCGTTTACCAGTTTATCCACTAACAAAGACACTTACTTGTTGATGCACCGCATATCGATGTCCCTGTAACCCGTCTGAAGAGATTGCCACGAACTCTCCCGAAGCGAAGTCGCCAACCAGTCGCCAAGCAATCGTGCTCGCCAGGCTGGGTGTCGTGGAAGAAGGGTTATCTGCAGAGCGGGGAGTCGAGCCTCTATCCTCAGCAAAATCCCTCTCGAAATGCCCTTGAGGTCTGATTTTAAGCCCTTTATAATTCTGCTCTAGCATCCAAATTCTTTGTTCTCGACTTGGCCTATTATGGAATTTGCATTCAATTGTTAATTTTACATTACCAATCCGCATATCTAGCAACATAATACGTATGTACATATCACTGAATAATTGTACACTTCCGTTTGAATACGGATGTGCATCTCTATGCATAATTCCATGATTCGTGTTAATTTGCTAATATTCACCCCCACAATGTCCTCTAAACTGCTGCAAGTTTAGAGGATGATAAAGTGACATACAGTCTGAAGTATCAAAATTGGTGATCTCGAGCTTGATTTGGAATAAGATGTGCAAGTTTATACTGTACTGACTTTGTTTTATAAATATATTTAAGTACAATCGTGTTGAGCGGGGTGTTTCTAGAAAACGAGTGTTTTATATTAAAAATTCTGCCATTTGTTCGCGTAGTCGAACGCAATCCCTTTGTACTTACACTGCTGTGTATGTCCACTCGTGTGTGGGTGTGTGTACATGAGAGTGTATGTGTACTCGTGTATGATTATGTATTGCAACAAACAAATTATTTTTATATTGTGTCGTACAAATAATTGAGGGGCAACGTGGTAGGAATGCGCCACCACAACAGGGAACTACAGCGATGAGACTCCCCGCTCGTGGTGCGAAATGAATGAAAACAGCGTAGAAACACATGCACACTCGTGTGTGAATGCACACCGCTGTATATACAGTCGTGTTTGGATGCACACTCGTGTGTGTATGTCTACTCGTCCGTGTTTTTTTAAAGGAAAACTATGGTAGCAATAACGTACGATCAGTCATCTTTAAAAACAGGTCTTTATTAATCTGCAAGAAAGCTCACGTTAATACTCGTATCGAAATCTTTATTAATACGCAGGCTCAAACAGGAAAGGAACTAGGCAAATTATTTCCCAATAGGAATTCAACAGTTAAAATATATTCTTAAAATCAAACACGTAAACGTCGATTTCCCCTTTGACGTCCTTTTCGACTGAAGCCATTCGTCCAAAGTATAAAATTGTTGTCATTCTGAAATCAGTGAACACTTCTGGAACTTTAAACGAAGACATTCATCTGAACACATTATAGAGCATTCACAACATCACTCTAGCTTGAAGTCCTAGAAATCACCGAAAACATATATATGAGACACGAATACTCCACTACATCAAGCCATCTCTCAGGATGCAACTGCATGGGGTCGAAAGAGGAATTTCGTTTAGGACTCATGACAACATTTTTACTCTTTGTTTGATGATGCCTGTGAAGTGTTGCTGACCGTGAAAATGCTTCCAACACTCAGAGCAATCAAACAGTTTTGTTAAAATAATTACACTAGCTTGGAGTAGTGCTGGAACTCACTGATATAATCAATTGCACCTAATACGTTGATCTAACAGAGACACAAACGTGCACATTCCAGGACTTTAACAGAAGTACTCAATACTTTGATTATCCAGCCACTCCAGCAGCCATTTCTCATTATCAACCTGCATGGGGTCGAAAAAAGAATTGGCGTCAGGGCTCAGTACATCCAGCCATCTCGCAGGATCCAACTGCATGGGGTCGAAAAGGGAATTGTCGTCAGGACTCATTACATCCACTACATCCACGCATCTCTCAGGATCCTCCTGCATAGGTTCGATAGATGCATTTTTTTCAGGACTCATTGCAGCACTTTGTTTTTCACTTTTTGATTTCACTTCCCTATTTTTGCTGATCTTCTCATGCTTGTTTCGGGGTGATGACCGTGTCCTCTCCAACGGAGAACAATTGAATAGCTTCTCGTCCGTGTGTGTTTTCTGGTGATTGTTAAGAGTTGATTTCTGTGAAAATGCCTTCCCACACACAGAACAATTGAATGGCTTCTCACCCGTGTGTGTTTTCTGGTGAGTGTGAAGATTTGATTTCTGTGAAAATGACTTCCCACACACAGCGCAATGGAATGGCTTCTCACCCGAGTGTGTTTTTTGGTGACTGTGAAGAGTTGATTTCTGTGAAAATGCCTTCCCACACACAGAGCAACTGAATGGCTTCTCACCTGAGTGTGTTTTCTGGTGAGTGTGAAGATTTTGTTTCAGTGAAAATGCCTTCCCACACACAGAGCAATCGAATGGCTTCTCACCCGAGTGTGTTTTTTGGTGAGTGTGAAGATTTGATTTCTGTGAAAATGACTTCTCACAAACAGAGCAATTGAATGGATTTTCGCCCGTGTGTGTTTTCTGGTGACGGTTACGATTTGATGAATCTGCAAATGCCTTCCCACAAAGAGAGCAATTGAACCGCTTCTCGCCCGTGTGTGCGTGCCGCTGTGGAGAGTTTTTCCGCTCCATGTGACTGATTCTTCAGAGCAGAGTAACAGTCGCGGGTGTTGTTGAGAGTTAAAGGCGACCTCTAAGGTGCGTGGATGTCTGGCTTAAATCGCCAAGAAGCAAACTCTTACCAACGTCTAACTGAGACACAGTAACGTCTCCTAAGTCGGACTACACACGCGTTTACCAGTTTATCCACTAACAAAGACACTTACTTGTTGATGCACCGCATATCGATGTCCCTGTAACCCGTCTGAAGAGATTGCCACGAACTCTCCCGAAGCGAAGTCGCCAACCAGTCGCCAAGCAATCGTGCTCGCCAGGCTGGGTGTCGTGGAAGAAGGGTTATCTGCAGAGCGGGGAGTCGAGCCTCTATCCTCAGCAAAATCCCTCTCGAAATGCCCTTGAGGTCTGATTTTAAGCCCTTTATAATTCTGCTCTAGCATCCAAATTCTTTGTTCTCGACTTGGCCTATTATGGAATTTGCATTCAATTGTTAATTTTACATTACCAATCCGCATATCTAGCAACATAATACGTATGTACATATCACTGAATAATTGTACACTTCCGTTTGAATACGGATGTGCATCTCTATGCATAATTCCATGATTCGTGTTAATTTGCTAATATTCACCCCCACAATGTCCTCTAAACTGCTGCAAGTTTAGAGGATGATAAAGTGACATACAGTCTGAAGTATCAAAATTGGTGATCTCGAGCTTGATTTGGAATAAGATGTGCAAGTTTATACTGTACTGACTTTGTTTTATAAATATATTTAAGTACAATCGTGTTGAGCGGGGTGTTTCTAGAAAACGAGTGTTTTATATTAAAAATTCTGCCATTTGTTCGCGTAGTCGAACGCAATCCCTTTGTACTTACACTGCTGTGTATGTCCACTCGTGTGTGGGTGTGTGTACATGAGAGTGTATGTGTACTCGTGTATGATTATGTATTGCAACAAACAAATTATTTTTATATTGTGTCGTACAAATAATTGAGGGGCAACGTGGTAGGAATGCGCCACCACAACAGGGAACTACAGCGATGAGACTCCCCGCTCGTGGTGCGAAATGAATGAAAACAGCGTAGAAACACATGCACACTCGTGTGTGAATGCACACCGCTGTATATACAGTCGTGTTTGGATGCACACTCGTGTGTGTATGTCTACTCGTCCGTGTTTTTTTAAAGGAAAACTATGGTAGCAATAACGTACGATCAGTCATCTTTAAAAACAGGTCTTTATTAATCTGCAAGAAAGCTCACGTTAATACTCGTATCGAAATCTTTATTAATACGCAGGCTCAAACAGGAAAGGAACTAGGCAAATTATTTCCCAATAGGAATTCAACAGTTAAAATATATTCTTAAAATCAAACACGTAAACGTCGATTTCCCCTTTGACGTCCTTTTCGACTGAAGCCATTCGTCCAAAGTATAAAATTGTTGTCATTCTGAAATCAGTGAACACTTCTGGAACTTTAAACGAAGACATTCATCTGAACACATTATAGAGCATTCACAACATCACTCTAGCTTGAAGTCCTAGAAATCACCGAAAACATATATATGAGACACGAATACTCCACTACATCAAGCCATCTCTCAGGATGCAACTGCATGGGGTCGAAAGAGGAATTTCGTTTAGGACTCATGACAACATTTTTACTCTTTGTTTGATGATGCCTGTGAAGTGTTGCTGACCTGTGAAAATGCTTCCAACACTCAGAGCAATCAAACAGTTTTGTTAAAATAATTACACTAGCTTGGAGTAGTGCTGGAACTCACTGATATAATCAATTGCACCTAATACATTGATCTAACAGAGACACAAACGTGCACATTCCAGGACTTTAACAGAAGTACTCAATACTTTGATTATCCAGCCACTCCAGCAGCCATTTCTCATTATCAACCTGCATGGGGTCGAAAAAGAATTGGCGTCAGGGCTCAGTACATCCAGCCATCTCGCAGGATCCAACTGCATGGGGTCGAAAAGGGAATTGTCGTCAGGACTCATTACATCCACTACATCCACGCATCTCTCAGGATCCTCCTGCATAGGTTCGATAGATGCATTTTTTTCAGGACTCATTGCAGCACTTTGTTTTTCACTTTTTGATTTCACTTCCCTATTTTTGCTGATCTTCTCATGCTTGTTTCGGGGTGATGACCGTGTCCTCTCCAACGGAGAACAATTGAATAGCTTCTCGTCCGTGTGTGCTTTCTGGTGACTGTGAAGACGCGATTTCTGTGAAAATGCCTTCCCACACACAGAACAATTGAATGGCTTCTCACCCGTGTGTGTTTTCTGGTGAGTGTGAAGATTTGATTTCTGTGAAAATGACTTCCCACACACAGCGCAATGGAATGGCTTCTCACCCGAGTGTGTTTTTTGGTGACTGTGAAGAGTTGATTTCTGTGAAAATGCCTTCCCACACACAGAGCAACTGAATGGCTTCTCACCTGAGTGTGTTTTCTGGTGAGTGTGAAGATTTTGTTTCAGTGAAAATGCCTTCCCACACACAGAGCAATCGAATGGCTTCTCACCCGAGTGTGTTTTTTGGTGAGTGTGAAGATTTGATTTCTGTGAAAATGACTTCTCACAAACAGAGCAATTGAATGGCTTTTCGCCCGTGTGTGTTTTCTGGTGACGGTTACGATTTGATGAATCTGCAAATGCCTTCCCACAAAGAGAGCAATTGAACCGCTTCTCGCCCGTGTGTGCGTGCCGCTGTGGAGAGTTTTTCCGCTCCATGTGACTGATTCTTCAGAGCAGAGTAACAGTCGCGGGTGTTGTTGAGAGTTAAAGGCGACCTCTAAGGTGCGTGGATGTCTGGCTTAAATCGCCAAGAAGCAAACTCTTACCAACGTCTAACTGAGACACAGTAACGTCTCCTAAGTCGGACTACACACGCGTTTACCAGTTTATCCACTAACAAAGACACTTACTTGTTGATGCACCGCATATCGATGTCCCTGTAACCCGTCTGAAGAGATCGCCACGAACTCTCCCGAAGCGAAGTCGCCAACCAGTCGCCAAGCAATCGTGCTCGCCAGGCTGGGTGTCGTGGAAGAAGGGTTATCTGCAGAGCGGGGAGTCGAGCCTCTATCCTCAGCAAAATCCCTCTCGAAATGCCCTTGAGGTCTGATTTTAAGCCCTTTATAATTCTGCTCTAGCATCCAAATTCTTTGTTCTCGACTTGGCCTATTATGGAATTTGCATTCAATTGTTAATTTTACATTACCAATCCGCATATCTAGCAACATAATACGTATGTACATATCACTGAATAATTGTACACTTCCGTTTGAATACGGATGTGCATCTCTATGCATAATTCCATGATTCGTGTTAATTTGCTAATATTCACCCCCACAATGTCCTCTAAACTGCTGCAAGTTTAGAGGATGATAAAGTGACATACAGTCTGAAGTATCAAAATTGGTGATCTCGAGCTTGATTTGGAATAAGATGTGCAAGTTTATACTGTACTGACTTTGTTTTATAAATATATTTAAGTACAATCGTGTTGAGCGGGGTGTTTCTAGAAAACGAGTGTTTTATATTAAAAATTCTGCCATTTGTTCGCGTAGTCGAACGCAATCCCTTTGTACTTACACTGCTGTGTATGTCCACTCGTGTGTGGGTGTGTGTACATGAGAGTGTATGTGTACTCGTGTATGATTATGTATTGCAACAAACAAATTATTTTTATATTGTGTCGTACAAATAATTGAGGGGCAACGTGGTAGGAATGCGCCACCACAACAGGGAACTACAGCGATGAGACTCCCCGCTCGTGGTGCGAAATGAATGAAAACAGCGTAGAAACACATGCACACTCGTGTGTGAATGCACACCGCTGTATATACAGTCGTGTTTGGATGCACACTCGTGTGTGTATGTCTACTCGTCCGTGTTTTTTTAAAGGAAAACTATGGTAGCAATAACGTACGATCAGTCATCTTTAAAAACAGGTCTTTATTAATCTGCAAGAAAGCTCACGTTAATACTCGTATCGAAATCTTTATTAATACGCAGGCTCAAACAGGAAAGGAACTAGGCAAATTATTTCCCAATAGGAATTCAACAGTTAAAATATATTCTTAAAATCAAACACGTAAACGTCGATTTCCCCTTTGACGTCCTTTTCGACTGAAGCCATTCGTCCAAAGTATAAAATTGTTGTCATTCTGAAATCAGTGAACACTTCTGGAACTTTAAACGAAGACATTCATCTGAACACATTATAGAGCATTCACAACATCACTCTAGCTTGAAGTCCTAGAAATCACCGAAAACATATATATGAGACACGAATACTCCACTACATCAAGCCATCTCTCAGGATGCAACTGCATGGGGTCGAAAGAGGAATTTCGTTTAGGACTCATGACAACATTTTTACTCTTTGTTTGATGATGCCTGTGAAGTGTTGCTGACCGTGAAAATGCTTCCAACACTCAGAGCAATCAAACAGTTTTGTTAAAATAATTACACTAGCTTGGAGTAGTGCTGGAACTCACTGATATAATCAATTGCACCTAATACGTTGATCTAACAGAGACACAAACGTGCACATTCCAGGACTTTAACAGAAGTACTCAATACTTTGATTATCCAGCCACTCCAGCAGCCATTTCTCATTATCAACCTGCATGGGGTCGAAAAAAGAATTGGCGTCAGGGCTCAGTACATCCAGCCATCTCGCAGGATCCAACTGCATGGGGTCGAAAAGGGAATTGTCGTCAGGACTCATTACATCCACTACATCCACGCATCTCTCAGGATCCTCCTGCATAGGTTCGATAGATGCATTTTTTTCAGGACTCATTGCAGCACTTTGTTTTTCACTTTTGATTTCACTTCCCTATTTTTGCTGATCTTCTCATGCTTGTTTCGGGGTGATGACCGTGTCCTCTCCAACGGAGAACAATTGAATAGCTTCTCGTCCGTGTGTGTTTTCTGGTGATTGTTAAGAGTTGATTTCTGTGAAAATGCCTTCCCACACACAGAACAATTGAATGGCTTCTCACCCGTAGTGTGTTTTCTGGTGAGTGTGAAGATTTGATTTCTGTGAAAATGACTTCCCACACACAGCGCAATGAATGGCTTCTCACCCGAGTGTGTTTTTTTGGTGAGTGTGAAAATTTGATTTCTGTGAAAATGACTTCTCCCAAACAGAGCAATTGAATGGATTTTCGCCCGTGTGTGTTTTTCTGGTGACGGTTACGATTTGATGAATCTGCAATGCCTTCCCACAAAGAGAGCAATTGAACGCTTCTCGCCCGTGTGTGCGTGCCGCTTTGGAGAGTTTTTCCGCTCCATGTGACTGATTTCTTCAGAGCAGAGTTAACAGTCGCGGGTGTTGTTGAGAGTTAAAGGCGACCTCTAAGGTGCGTTGGATGTCTGGCTTAATCGCCAAGAAGCAAACTCTTACCAACGTCTAACTGAGACACAGTAACGTCTCCTAAGTCGGACTACACACGCGTTTACCAGTTTACTCCACTAACAAAGACACTTACTTGTTGATGCACCGCATATCGATTGTCCCTGTAACCCGTCTGAAGAGATTGCCACGAACTCTCCCGAAGCGAAGTCGCCAACCAGTCGCCAAGCAATCGTGCTCGCCAGGCTGGGTGTCGTGGAAGAAGGGTTATCTGCAGAGCGGGGAGTCGAGCCTCTATCCTCAGCAAAATCCCTCTCGAAATGCCCTTGAGGTCTGATTTTAAGCCC
>NW_026892383.1:0-3378 GCF_015708825.2 Lethenteron reissneri | reverse complement strand
ACACCATCACCACCATCACCATCATCATCACCATCATCAACATCATCAACATCATCATCACCATCATCACCACCCATCATCACCACATCAGCATCACCATCATCAAATCAATCATCACCATCATCATCACCATCATCATCATCACCATCATCATCATCACCATCATCATCACCATCATCATCATCACCATCATCATCACCACCATCATCACCACACCACCATCATCACCATCACCATCATCACCATCATTATCACCATCATCACCATCATCACCATCATCACCATCATGATCATCACCACCATCATCACCATCATCACCATCACCATATCATCACCATCATCATCACCACATCATCACCATCATCACCATCATCATCACCATCATCACCATCACACACATCACTCATCACCATCATCATCACCATCATCACCATCACCATCATCCATCCTCATCACCATCATCATCATCATCACCACATCATCATCACCATCATCACCATTATCACCATCATCATCACCATCATCATCATCACCATCATCACCATCATCACCTTCATCACCATCACCATCATCACCATCATCATCATCACCACCATCATCATCACCATCATCAACATCACCATCATCATCACCACCATCATCATCATCACCATTATCATCATCACCATCAGGGTCACAGTAGAGACCAGCTTTCAGGGTCGGTGTCTAGAGTTGTGGTGTATAGTAGTGTATAGTGTCGTGTATAGTAATGTATAGTACACTAGAGTAGAGTACACTATACACTACTATACACTACACTATACACTACTACACACTATACATACACACTACTATAGACTACATTATAGACTACACTATACACTACACTATTATACACTACACTATACACTACGTTATACACTACACTATACGCTACTATACACTACACTATACACTACACCATACACTACACTATACACTATACTATACACTACACTACACACTACACTATACACTACACTACTACCACTACACTATACATACACTATACACTACACTATACACTACACTATACACTACACTATACACTACACTATGCACTACACTAAGCCTGACCCATCGGCTGTGTGGTCGAGGGGTGGTGGCTTGAACGACGCAACTTTATATTATTTACGCGATCTAAACAACAACAACAACAACATCAACAACATCAACAACATCAACAACATCAATAACACAACATCACAACATCAACAACATCAACAACAACACATAAACACACAACAACATCAATAACAACATCAACATCATCAACAACATCAACATAATCAACAACATCAACAACAACATCAACAACATCATCAACAACATCAACAAACATCAACAACATCAACAACATAACAACATCAACAACAACATCAACAACAACATCAACATCAACAACATCATCAACAACATCAACTCATCAACAACATCACAACATCAACATCATCAACAACATCAACATAATCAACACAACATTAACAACATCAACAACACAATAGAAAGGGCCCCCCCCCACCCCCCATGTTCTGTACGATGTTGGCCACACGAAAGCCTCACTACGTGAACTCACCCAGAGAGTGGTCTTCCTTGAACATCCACTTCATTCTGACGACGTTCACAACAACAACAACAACAAACAAACAACAAAATGTAGAATTATTATTATTAGTTATTTAAACTCCCAAAACAGCTGGTCGAGACGTGGGGCTACAGCAGGTGGCGTCACAAACGTCACGTGGATCAGTTGTCTCGACGCATCACGTCATCCACGAACTCTACCATCACTCCACCATCAATAGGGGGTGGCGAGAAGAGTTGGTCTCTCCCAAACAATACTGGGTGGTCTACTTCTCTCACAGCCCATACCACTTTCCCGCTCCAACCTCCCCACCACCGCCCCCATTGATTAACATGGGACTGGTGGTCTACTTCTCTCACAACCTCCTACCACTTTCCCGATCCAATCTTCCTACTACCTCCCCCATCACATACCTGCATTTCCCACAAATATGCTGAATTCCTCTTGATATGCACATTTTTTTTGTCAAGGCGCCCTTTCCCCCCCTTCCAACCCAGCTTAAATACATGCTCCAAGCTCGTGTGCTGTTTCATTCAGACGCTGTCGCCTCGACAGACCTGGTTTTCACCTGAGGACGGCTGCTTGCGTTGTGGCCAAAACGTCGTGAGAATTATTTTATTATGTTCTATTTTTATTATTTTATTATTTCCCTTCTACGTGATGACTTTACCGAAAGAACCAAGAAGATGAATCCCTGCAGTCACGAAAGCTTTAAATCGAGATGTAAACTAGTCCCTTTAAATAGGGCGAGGGGGGGACTACTAATGACTGAGAGTGACGCTGCTACCACTTACCCGAGCCTCCTGCTATTTAAATAACACTGGTGGTGGTCTACTTCTCTCACACTCTACCACTTACCCGATCCCACTGCTGTTAACATTGGAAGGGGTCTACTAATGAAGTCCGTCTACCACTTACCCGAGCCTCTGTTGTGTGATGAGTCTATGGGTCTCTGTTGTGTGATGAGTCTATGGGTCTCTGCTGTGTGATGAGTCTATGGGTCTCTGCTGTGTGATGAGTCTATGGCTCTCTGTTGTGTGATGAGTCTATGGGTCTCTGTTGTGTGATGAGTCTGTGGGTCTCTGTTGTGTGATGAGTCTATGGGTCTCTGCTGTGTGATGAGTCTATGGCTCTCTGTTGTGTGATGAGTCTATGGGTCTCTGTTGTGTGATGAGTCTATGGGTCTCTGCTGTGTGATGAGTCTATGGGTCTCTGTGTGTGATGAGTCTATGGGTCTCTGTTGTGTGAGTCTATGGCTCTCTGCTGTGTGATGAGTCTATGGCTCTCTGCTGTGTGATGAGTCTGTGGGTCTCTGTTGTGTGATGAGTCTATGGGTCTCTGTTGTGTGATGAGTCTGTGGGTCTCTGTTGTGTGATGAGTCTATGGGTCTCTGCTGTGTGATGAGTCTATGGGTCTCTGCTGTGTGATGAGTCTATGGCTCTCTGTTGTGTGATGAGTCTATGGGTCTCTGTTGTGTGATGAGTCTGTGGGTCTCTGTTGTGTGATGAGTCTATGGTCTCTGCTGTGTGATGAGTCTATGGCTCTCTGTTGTGTGATGAGTCTATGGGTCTCTGTTGTGTGATGAGTCTATGGGTCTCTGCTGTGATGAGTCTATGGGTCTCTGTGTGTGATGAGTCTATGGGTCTCTGTTGTGTGATGAGTCTGTGGGTCTCTGCTGTGTGATGAGTCTCTGTGTGATGAGTCTGTGGGTCTCTGCTGTGTGATGAGTCTGTGGGTCTCTGTGTGTGATGAGTCTGTGGGTCTCTGCTGTGTGA
>NW_026892382.1:0-3402 GCF_015708825.2 Lethenteron reissneri | reverse complement strand
GGCCGGGATTGCTCTCATGTGCGTTACGGGGCCTCGTTTCTCTCGCTCCGAATTCCCTGGAGCTGGGAAATCGCTCATTTTAGTGTCGCCAAATATCGTAGGAACGCCCGAACCTTCCACACGCTTTTCCAGCAGATTTGCTCGTGCACCAAAAAACTTCAAAATTTTTACACATAGACCCCATCAAACGGTAGAAATTGGCCGGGATTGCTCTCATGTGAGTTACGGGGCCTCGTTTCTCTCGCTCCGAATTCCCTGGAGCTGGGAAATCGCTCATTTTAGTGTCGCCAAATATCGTAGGAACGTCACGAACCTTCCACACGCTTTTCCAGCAGATTTGCTCGTGCACCAAAAAACGTCAAAATTTTTACACATAGACCCCATCAAACGGTAGAAATTGGCCGGGATTGCTCTCATGTGCGTTACGGGGCCTCGTTTCTCTCGCTCCGAATTCCCTGAAGCTGGGAAATCGCAATTTTTTGTGTCGCCAAATATCGTAGCAACGTCACGAACCTTCCACACGCTTTTCCAGCAGATTTTCTCGTGCACCAAAAAAAGTCAAAATTTTTACACACAGACCCCATCAAACGGTAGAAATTGGCCGGGATTGCTCTCATGTGCGTTACGGGGCCTCGTTTCTCTCGCTCCGAATTCCCTGGAGCTGGCAAAACGCTCATTATAGTGTCGCCAAATATGGTCCGAACGTCACGAAACTTCCACACGCCTTTCCAGCAGATTTGCTCGTGTACCAAAAAAGTCAAAATTTTTACACATAGACCCCATCAAACGGTAGAAATTGGACGGGATTGCTCTCACGTGCGTTACGGGGCCTCGTTTCTCTCGCTCCGAATTCCCTGGAGCTGGCAAAACGCTCATTATAGTGTCGCCAAATATCGTCCGAACGTCACGAAACTTCCACACGCTTTTCCAGCACACATAGACCCCATCAAACGGTAGAAATTGGACGGGATTGCTCTCACGTGCGTTACGGGGCCTCGTTTCTCTCGCTCCGAATTCCCTGGAGCTGGCAAAACGCTCATTATAGTGTCGCCAAATATCGTCCGAACGTCACGAAACTTCCACACGCTTTTCCAGCACACATAGACCCCATCAAACGGTAGAAATTGGCCGGGATTGCTCTCATGTGCGTTACGGAGCATCGTTTCTCTCGCTCCGAATTCCCTGAAGCTGGGAAATCGCAATTTTTTGTGTCGCCAAATATCGTACGAACGTCACGAACCTTCCACACGCTTTTCCAGCAGATTTTCTCGTGCACCAAAAAAAGTCAAAATTTTTACACACAGACCCCATCAAACGGTAGAAATTGGCCGGGATTGCTCTCATGTGCGTTACGGAGCATCGTTTCTTTCGCTCCGAATTCCCTGGAGCTGGCAAAACGCTCATTTTATTGTCGCCAAATATGGTCCGAACGTCACGAAACTTCCACACGCCTTTCCAGCAGATTTGCTCGTGCACCAAAAAAGTCAAAATTTTTACACATAGACCCCATCAAACGGTAGAAATTGGCCGGGATTGCTCTCATGTGCGTTACGGGGCCTCGTTTCTCTCGCTCCGAATTCCCTGGAGCTGGCAAAACGCTCATTATAGTGTCGCCAAATATCGTCCGAACGTCACGAAACTTCCACACGCCTTTCCAGCAGATTTGCTCGTGCACCAAAAAAAGTCAAAATTTTTACACACAGACCCCATCAAACGGTAGAAATTGGCCGGGATTGCTCTCATGTGAGTTACGGGGCCTCGTTTCTCTCGCTCCGAATTCCCTGAAGCTGGGAAATCGCTCATTATAGTGTCGCCAAATATCGTCCGAACGTCACGAAACTTCCACACGCCTTTCCAGCAGATTTTCTCGTGCACCAAAAAAAGTCAAAATTTTTACACACAGACCCCATCAAACGGTAGAAATTGGCCGGGATTGCTCTCATGTGAGTTACGGGGCCTCGTTTCTCTCGCTCCGAATTCCCTGAAGCTGGGAAATCGCAATTTTTTGTGTCGCCAAATATCGTACGAACGTCACGAACCTTCCACACGCTTTTCCAGCAGATTTGCTCGTGCACCAAAAAACGTCAAAATTTTTACACATAGACCCCATCAAACGGTAGAAATTGGCCGGGATTGCTCTCATGTGCGTTACGGGGCCTCGTTTCTCTCGCTCCGAATTCCCTGGAGCTGGCAAAACGCTCATTATAGTGTCGCCAAATATCGTCCGAACGTCACGAAACTTCCACACGCTTTTCCAGCACACATAGACCCCATAAAACGGTAGAAATTGGCCGGGATTGCTCTCATGTGCGTTACGGGGCCTCGTTTCTCTCGCTCCGAATTCCCTGGAGCTGGCAAAACGCTCATTATAGTGTCGCCAAATATCGTCCGAACGTCACGAAACTTCCACACGCTTTTCCAGCACACATAGACCCCATCAAACGGTAGAAATTGGCCGGGATTGCTCTCATGTGCGTTACGGGGCCTCGTTTCTCTCGCTCCGAATTCCCTGGAGCTGGCAAAACGCTCATTATAGTGTCGCCAAATATCGTCCGAACGTCACGAAACTTCCACACACGCTTTTCCAGCACACATAGACCCCATCAAACGTAGAAATTGGCCGGGATGCTCTCATGTGCGTTACGGGGCCTCGTTTCTCTCGCTCCGAATTCCCTGGAGCTGGGAAATCGCTCATTTTAGTGTCGCCAAATATCGTAGGAACGTCACGAACCTTCCACACGCTTTTCCAGCAGATTTGCTCGTGCACCAAAAAACTTCAAAATTTTTACACATAGACCCCATCCAACGGTAAATTGGCCGGGATTGCTCTCATGTGAGTTACGGGGCCTCGTTTCTCTCGCTCCGAATTCCCTGAAGCTGGGAAATCGCTCATTATAGTGTCGCCAAATATCGTCCGAACGTCACGAAACTTCCACACGCTTTTCCCCACATAGACCCCATCAAACGGTAGAAATTGGCCGGGATTGCTCTCATGTGCGTTACGGGGCCTCGTTTCTCTCGCTCCGAATTCCCTGGAGCTGGGAAATCGCTCATTTTAGTGTCGCCAAATATCGTAGGAACGTCACGAACCTTCCACACGCTTTTCCAGCAGATTGCTCGTGCACCAAAAAACTTCAAAATTTTACACATAGACCCCATCAAACGGTAGAAATTGGCCGGGATTGCTCTCATGTGAGTTACGGGGCCTCGTTTCTCTCGCTCCGAATTCCCTGAAGCTGGGAAATCGCTCTATAGTGTCGCCAAATATCGTCGGAACGTCACGAAACTTCCACACGCTTTTCCAGCACACATAGACCCCATCAAACGGTAGAAATTGGCCGGGATTGCTCTCATGTGCGTTACGGGGCCTCGTTTCTCTCGCTCCGAATTCCCTGGAGCTGG
>NW_026892381.1:0-3420 GCF_015708825.2 Lethenteron reissneri | reverse complement strand
ATGGGTCTCTGTGTAGTCATGGTCTCTCTGCGTGCGTATGGGTCTCTGCGTGAGTCCTCGGGTCTCCTGCGTGGTCGTTGGGTCTCTGTGAATCTATGGTCTCTGTGTGATCTATGTCTCTGCATGAGTCTATGGTCTCTGCGTGAGTCTATGGGTCTCTGCGTGAGTCTATGGGTCTCGTGTGGACTATGGGTCTCTGTTGAGTCTAGACTCTGAGTTCTGGGTCTCTGTGAAAGTCTATTGGTCTCTCTGCGTGAGTCTTTGGTCTCTGTGTGAGTCTATGGTCTCCTGTGTGAGTCTATGAGTCTCTCTGCGTCTATGGGTCCTGCCTGAGTCTATGGGTCTCTGTGTGAGTCTATGGTCTTTGTGTGAGTCTATACGTCTTGTGCGTGATCTGTGGACGGTGCTGAGTCTATGGGTCTCTGCGTGAGTCTATGAGTCTCTGTGTGAGTCTATGGTCCTGCGTGAGTCTATGGGTCTCTGTGGGTTCATGGGTCTCTGCGTGAGTCTATGTGTCCTCTGCGTGAGTCTAGGGTCTCTGCGTGAGTCTCTGGTCTCTGCTTGAGACTATGGGTCTCTGTGTGAGTCTATGGGTCTCTGCATGAGTCTTTGGGTCTCTGTGTGAGTCATGGGTCTCTGCGTGAGTCTTTGGGTCTCTGTTGAGTCTATGGGTCTCTGTGTGAGTCTATGAGTCTCTGCGTGGTCTATGGGTCTCTGCGTGAGTCTATGGGTCTCTGCGTGAGTCTCTGGTCTCTGCTTGGTCTATGGGTCTCTGTGAGTCTATGAGTCTCTGCGTGAGTCTATGGGTCTCTGTTGAGTCTATGGGTCTCTGCGTGAGTCTTGGGTCTCGTGTGAGTCTATGGTCGCTTGTGTGAGTCTATGGTCTCTGCGTGAGTCTATGGGTCTCTGTGTGAGTCTATGTGTCTCTGCGTGAGTCTATGGGTCTCTGCTTGAGTCTATGGGTCTCTGCGTGAGTCGTTGGTCTCTGTGTGAGTCTATGGTCTCTGTGTGAGTCTATGTTTCCTGCGTGAGTCTATGGATCTCTGCGTGAGTCTATGGGTTCCTCTGCGTGAGTCTATGGTCTCTGTGTGAGTCTATGGTCTCTGTGTGAGTCTATGAGTCTCTGCGTGAGTCTATGGGTCTCTGTGAGAGTCTATTGGTCTCTGCGTGGTCTTTGGGTCTCTGTGTGAGTCTATGGGTCTCTGTGTGAGTCTATGAGTCTCTGCGTGAGTCTATGGTCTCTGTGTGAGTCTATGTGTCTCTGCGTGAGTCTATGGGTCTCTGCGTGAGTCTATGGGTCTCTGCGTGAGTCGTTGGGTCTCTGTGTGAGTCTATGGTCTCTGTGTGAGTCTATGTGTCCTCTGCGAGTCTATGGGTCTCTGCGTGAGTCTATGGTCTCTGCGTGAGTCTATTGGTCTCTGTGTCTATGGTCTCTGCGTGAGTCTATGGTCTCTGCGTGAGTCTTGGTCTCTGTGTGAGTCTATGGGTCTCTGTGTAGTCTATAGTCTCTGCGTGGTCCTATGGGTTCTCTGTGTGATTCATGGGTCTCTGCGGTGAGTCTATTAGTCTCTGCGTGAGTCTATGGTTCTCTGTGTGAGTCTATGAGTCTCTGCGTGGAGTCTAGTGGTCTCTGTGTGAGTCTATGGGTCTCTGCGTGAGTCTTTGGGTCTCTGTGTGAGTCTATGGTCCTCTGTGTGATTCTATGAGTCTCTGCGTGAGTCTATGGGTCTCTGCGTGAGTCTATGGGCTCTGCGTGAGTCTCTTGGTCTCTGCGTGAGTCTCTTGGTCTCTGCTTGAGTCTATGGGTCTCTGGTGTGACCTAATGCTTCTCTCTCTTCTTGAGTCTATGGGTCTCTGTGTGAGTCTATGGTCTCTGCATGAGTCTTTGGGTCTCTGTGTGAGTCTATGGGTCCTGTGTGAGTCTATAGTCTCTGCGTGAGTCTATGGGTCTCTGTGTGAGTCCTATGAGTCTCTGCGTGAGTCTATGGGTCTCTGTGTGAGTCTATGGGTCTCTGCGTGAGTCTTTGGGTCTCTGGGTGAGTCTATGGGTCCTGTGTGAGTCTATGAGTCTCTGCGTGAGTCTATGGGTCTCTGCGTGAGTCTATGGGTCTCTGCGTGAGTCTCTTGGTCTCTGCTTGTCTATGGTCTCTGTGTGAGTCTATGAGTCTCTGCGTGAGTCTATGGGTCTCTGTGGAGTCTATGGTTTCTGCGTGAGTCTTTGTGTCTCTGTGTGAGTCTATGGTCTCTGTGTGAGTCTATGAGTCTCTGCGTGAGTCTATGGTCTCTGTGTGAGTCTATGTTCTCTGCTGAGTCTATGGGTCTCTGCGTGAGTCTATGGGTCTCTGCGTTGAGTCGTTGGGTCTCTGTGTGAATCTATGGGTCTCTGTGTGAGTCTATGTGTCTCTGCATGAGTCTATGGGTCTCTGCGTGAGTCTATGGGTCTCTGCGTGAGTCTATGGGTCTCTGTGTGAGTCTATGGGTCTCTGTGTGAGTCTATGTCTCTGCGTGAGTCTATGGGTCTCTGTATGAGTCTATTGGTCTCTGCGTGAGTCTTTGGGTCTCTGTGTGAGTCTATGGGTCTCTGTGTGAGTCTATGAGTCTCTGCGTGAGTCTATGGGTCTCTGCGTGAGTCTATGGGTCTCTGTGTGAGTCTATGGGTCTTTGTGTGAGTCTATACGTCTGTGCGTGAGTCTGTGGATCGGTGCGTGAGTCTATGGGTCTCTGCGTGAGTCTATGAGTCTCTGTGTGAGTCTATGGGTCTCTGCGTGAGTCTATGGGTCTCTGTGTGAGTCTATGGGTCTCTGCGTGAGTCTATGTGTCTCTGCGTGAGTCTATGGGTCTCTGCGTGAGTCTATGGGTCTCTGTGTGAGTCGTTGGGTCTCTGCGTGAGTCTATGGGTCTCTGTGTGAGTCTATGGGTCTCTGCGTGAGTCTATGGGTCTCTGTGTGAGTCGTTGGGTATCTGCGTGAGTCTATGTGTCTCTGCGTTAGTCTCTTGGTCTCTGCTTGAGTCTATGGATCTCTGTGTGAGTCTATGGGTCTCTGTTTGAGTCTATGGTCTCTGTGTGATCTATGGGTCTCTGCGTGAGTCTATGGGTCTCTGTGTGAGTCTATGGGTCTTTGTGTGAGTCTATAGGTCTGTGCGTGAGTCTGTGGATCGGTGCGTGAGTCTATGGGTCTCTGCGTGAGTCTATGAGTCTCTGTGTGAGTCTATGGGTCTCTGTGTGAGTCTATGGGTCTCTGCGTGAGTCTATGGGTCTCTGTGTGAGTCGTTGGGTATCTGCGTGAGTCTATGGGTCTAAGTGTGAGTCTATGGGTCTCTGCGTGAGTCTATGTGTCTCTGCGTGAGTCTATGAGTCTCTGTGTGAGTCTATGGGTCTATGCGTGAGTCTATGGGTCTCTGTGTGAGTCGTTGGTATCT
>NW_026892380.1:0-3429 GCF_015708825.2 Lethenteron reissneri | reverse complement strand
ATTACACACACACACTACTACTACTACATCAACAAGACTCACCACACAGAGACTCATAGACTCACCACCACACAGAGACCCACAGACTCACACAGAGACCCATAGACTCACCACCACACAGAGACCCATAGACTCACACAGAGACCCATAGACTCATCAACAATTACACACACACACTACTACTAGTACTACTACATCAACAAGACTCACCACATAGAGACTCATAGAGACACACAGAGAGCCATAGACTCACACAGAGACCCATAGACTCACACAGACACCCATAGACTCACACAGAGACCCATAGACTCACACAGAGACCCATAGACTCACACAGACACCCATAGACTCACACAGAGACCCATAGACTCACACAGAGACCCATAGACTCACACAGAGACCAATAGACTCACACAGAGACCAATAGACTCACACAGAGACCCATAGACTCACATAGAGACCCATAGACTCACACAGAGACCCATAGACTCACACAGAGACCAATAGACTCACACAGAGACCAATAGACTCACACAGAGACCCATAGACTCACATAGAGACCCATAGACTCACACAGAGACCCATAGACTCACATAGAGACCCATAGACTCACACAGAGACCCATAGACTCACACAGAGACCCATAGACTCACACAGAGACCAATAGACTCACACAGAGACCAATAGACTCACACAGAGACCCATAGACTCACACAGAGACCCATAGACTCACACAGAGACCAATAGACTCACACAGAGACCAATAGACTCACACAGAGACCCATAGACTCACACAGAGACCCATAGACTCACACAGAGACCCATAGACTCACACAGAGACCCATAGACTCACACAGAGACCCATAGACTCACACAGAGACCCATAGACTCACACAGAGACCAATAGACTCACACAGAGACCAATAGACTCACACAGAGACCAATAGACTCACACAGAGACCTATACACTCACCACCACCACGTAGACAGACCTATCACAGACTCACTCTATCTGCTTGAACCACAATATATATACACACCCAGATATATAATGTTCTATATATTAACTCAACTATACACAGGCAGTCTATTGCTCCTGTTACATCAACAGGATCTAGCCTATGGCCTATCCAAACAGACCTGTCGTAGTCTGTACATTGTACGCTTGAAGCTATTAACTATTTGTATTGAAATGGAAACTCTCACATTTACAATTGTATCGTCGGATCGTGTAAGAACACACCGGCTGTATACATTTCAATTTAAAGCTTTCGTGACTGCAGAATGGATTCATCTTCTTGGTGAAGAACAGGTCTGTCGGGGAGACAGCGTCATTCACATCAACATCATCATCATCATTGGCATCATCATCATCATCAACATCATCATCATTAACATCAACATCATCATCATCAAGATCATCATCATTAACATCATCATCAACATCATCATCATTAACATCATCATCAACATCATCATCAACATCATCAACATCATCATCATTAACATCAACATCATCATCAACATGATTAACATCAACATCATCATCAAGATCATCATCATCATTAACATCATCATCAACATCATCATCATTAACATCATCATCATCAACATCATCATCATTAACATCATCATCAACATCATCAACATCATCATCATTAACATCATCATCATCATTAACATCATCATCAACATCATCAACATTAACATCATCATCATTAACATCATCATCATCAACATCATCATCAACATCATCAACATCATCATCATTAACATCAACATCATCAACATCATCATCAACATCATCAACATCATCTTTTTTTTCGATTTAAAGCTTTCGTGACTGCAGGGATTCATCTTCTTGGTTCTTTCGGTAAAGTCACGTAGAAGGGAAATAATAAAATAATAAAAATAAAACAAAATAAAATACAATTCTCACGACGTTTCGGCCACAACGCAAGCAGCCGTCCTCAGGTGAATGTGGGTGGGTGATTGAGTGGGTTGGTGAGTGAGTGAGTGGGTGAGTGGGTGAGTGAGTGGGTGAGTGGGTGAGTGAGTGAGTGGGTGAGTGGGTGAGTGAGTGAGTGGGTGAGTGGGTGGGTGGGTGGGTCAGTGGGTGGGTGAGTGGGTAGGTGAGTGAGTGGGTGAGTGGGTGATTGAGTGGGTTGGTGAGTGAGTGAGTGGGTGAGTGGGTGAGTGAGTGAGTGGGTGAGTGGGTGAGTGAGTGGGTGAGTGGGTGGGTGGGTGGGTCAGTGGGTGGGTGGGTGAGTGGGTAGGTGAGTGAGTGGGTGAGTGGGTGGGTTGGTTAGTGAGTGAGTGAGTGGGTGAGTGAGTGGGTGAGTGGGTGGGTTAGTGGGTGAGTGAGTGGGTGAGTGAGTGCGTGGGTTGGTGAGTAAGTAGGTGAGTGGGTGAGTGAGTGGGTGGGTGAGTGGGTGAGTGAGTGAGTCAGTGGGTGAGTGGGTGGGTTGGTGAGTGAATGAGTGAGTGAGTGGGTGAGGTGAGTGGGTTGCTGGGTGAGGGAGTGAGTCAGTGGGTGAGTGAGTGGGTGGGTGAGTGGGTTGGTTGGTGGGTGAGTGAGTGGGTGAGTGGGTGAGTGAGTGAGTGGTTGAGTGGGTGGGTTGGTGAGTGAATGAGTGAGTGAGTGGGTGAGTGAGTGGGTTGCTGGGTGAGGGAGTGAGTCAGTGGGTGAGTGAGTGGGTGGGTGAGTGGGTTGGTTGGTGGGTGAGTGAGTGGGTGAGTGGGTGAGTGAGTGAGTGACTGGGTGAGTGAGTGACTGAGTGAGTGGGTGGGTGGGTTGGTGAGTGAGTGAGTGGGTGAGTGGGTGAGTTACTGGGTGAGTAAGTTATTGGGTGAGTGAGTGAGTGGGTGGGTGAGTGGGTGAGTGGGTGGGTGGGTGAGTGGGTGGGTGAGTGAGTGGGTGAGTGGATGAGTGGTGACTGGGTGAGTGAGTGAGTGACTGGGTGAGTGGGTGGGTGGGTGGGTGAGTGAGTGAGTGAGTGACTGCGTGAGTGGGTGGGTGGGTGAGTGGGTGGTTGAGTGAGTGAGTGGGTGAGTGATTGAGTGGTGAGTGAGTGGGTGGGTGAGTGAGTGAGTGAGTGAGTGGGTGAGTGAGTGAGTGGGTGAGTGAGTGGGTGAGTGAGTGGGTGAGTGAGTCGGTTGGTTGTTGAGTGAGTGGGTGAGTGAGTGGGTGATTGAGTGGGTTGCTGGGTGAGTGAGTGGGTGAGTGACTGAGTGACTGGGTGACTGACTGAGTGAGTGAGTGAGTTGGTAAGTGAGTGGGTGAGTGACTGGGTGAGTGACTGGGTGAGTGACTGGGTGAGTGAGCGGGTGAGTAAGTTAGTGGGTGAGTGAGTGGGTGAGTAAGTTAGTGGGTGAGTGAGTGGGTTGCTGGGTGAGTGAGTGAGTGACTGGGTGACTGAGTGAGTGAGT
>NW_026892379.1:0-3446 GCF_015708825.2 Lethenteron reissneri | reverse complement strand
TGCGCACGTGTGTGCACGTGATTGCACACGCGTGCACGTGTTGTGCACGTCTGTGCGCGTGTGTGCGTGCGCGTGCGTGCACGTGCGTGCACGTGCGTGCACGCTTGTGCACGTGTGTGCACGCGTGTGCACGTGTGTGCACGTGTGTGCGTGCGCGTGCACGTGGTGCACGTGTTTGCACACCATGCACGTGTGTGCACGTCTGTGCGCGTGCGTGCGTGTGCGTGCGCATGCGTGCGCGTGCGTGCACTGTGCGTGCACGTGCGTGCACGTGTGCACGTGCGTGCACGTGTTTGCACACGCGTGCACGTGTGTGCAGTCTGTGCACGTGTGTCGCGTGCGTGCACGTGCGTGCGCGTGGGCGCGTGCGTGCACCGCGTGCACGTGTGGCACGTGTGTGTGCGTGCACGTGCGTGGTGCGTGCACGTGCACGCACGTGCGTGCGCGTGCGTGCACGTGGGTGCGCGTGTGTGCGTGGCGGTGCACGTGTGTGCGTGCGCGCGCGTGCGCGTGCGTGCGTGCGCGTGCGTGCGGTGCGTGCACGTCTGTGCACGTGCGTGCGGTGCGTGCAGGCGTGCGCGTGCGTGCGGTGCGCGTGCGACGCGTGTGCGTGCGTGCACACGCGTGCACGTGTGTGCACGTGTGTGCGTGCACGTGCGTGCACGTGGGTGCACGTGCGTGCACGTGCGTGCACGTGCGTGCACGTGTGTGCACGTGTGTGCACGTGCGTGCACGTGTGTGCACGTGCGTGCGTGCGCGTGCACGTGTGTGTGCGTGCGCGTGCGTGCGCGTGCGTGCGCGTGCGTGCACGCGCGTGCACACACGTGCACACGCGTGCACGCGTGCACACACGTGCACGCGTGCACGCACGTGCAAGCACGTGTGTGCAGTGCGTGCGCGTGCGCGTGCGTGCGCGTGCGTGCACGTGCGTGGGCGTGCGTGCGCGTGCGTGCACGTGCGTGCACACGCGTGCACGTGCGTGCACGTGTGTGCGTGCGCGTGGCGTGCGTGCGGCGTGCGTGCGTCGTGCGTGCGCGTGCGTGCGCGTGCGTGCACACGCGTGCACGTGCGTGCACGTGGGTGCACGCGTGTGCACGTGCGTGCACGTGCGTGCACGCTGCGTGCGCGTGCGGTGCGCGTGCACAGACGTGCACGTGTGTGCGTGCGCGTGCGTGCGCGTGCGTGCGCGTGCGTGCACGTGTGTGCGCGTGTGCCACGCGTGTGCACGCGTGTGCACGTGTGTGCACGTGTTTGCGTGCGCGTGTGCGTGCGTGCCCGTGCGTGCACGCGCGTGCGTGTGCACGTGTGTGCGTGCGCGTGCGTGCGCGTGCGTGCGTGCGTGCACGTGCGTGCACACGCGTGCACGCGTGTGCACGTGGGTGCACGTGCGTGCACGTGCGTGCACGTGCGTGCACGTGTGTGCGTGCGCGTGCACGTGTGTGCGTGCGCGTGCGTGCGCGCGCGTGCGTGCGCGCGCGTGCGTGCGCGTGCGTGCGCGTGCGTGCGCGTGTGTGCACGTGTGTGCACACACGTGCACGTGCGTGCACGTGCGTGCACGTGTGTGCACATGCGTGCACGTGTGTGCACGTGTGTGCACGTGCGTGCGTGCGCGTGCACGTGTGTGCGTGCGCTTGCGCTTGCGAGCGTGCGCGTGCGTGCACGCGCGTGCACGTGCGTGCACGCGCGTGCACGTGTGTGCACGCGTGTGCACGCGTGTGCACGTGTGTGCACGTGTGTGCGTGCGCGTGCACGTGTGTGCGTGCGCGTGCGTGCGCGTGCGTGCGCGTGCGTGCACGTGCGTGCACACGCACGTCACACGCGTGCACACGCGTGCACGTGCGTGCACGTGCGTGCGCGTGCGTGCACGTGCGTGCACGTGTGCACGTGCGTGCACGTGTTTGCACACGCGTGCACGTGTGTGCACGTGTGTGCACGTGCGTGCGCGTGCGTGCACGTGCGTGCGCGTGCGTGCACACGCGTGCACGTGTGTGCACTCGTGGTGCACGTGTGTGCGTGCACGTGTGTGCACACACGTGCACATGCGTGCAGTGCGTGCACGGTGTGCCACGTGCGTGCGTGCGCGTGCACGTGTGTGCGTGCGCGTGCGCGCGCGTGCACGTGATTGCACCACGCGTGCACGTGTGTGCGTGCGCGTGCACGTGCGTGCGTGTGCGTGCACGTGTGTGCACGTGTGTGCACGTGCGTGCACGTGCGTGCACGTGCGTGCACGTGCGTGCACGTGCGTGCGCACGTGTGTGCACGTGATTGCACACGGGCACGTGTGTGCAGTCTGTGCGGTGTGCGTGCGTGCGTGTGCGTGCGTGCACGTGCGTGCACGTGCGTGCACGCGTGTGCACGTGTGTGCACGTGTGTGCACGTGTGTGCGTGCGCGTGCACGTGTGTGCACGTGTTTGCACACACGTGCGCGTGCACGTGTGTGCACGTGTTTGCACACGCATGCACGTGTGTGCACGTGTGTGCGCGTCTGTGAGCGTGCGTGCGCGTGCGTGCGCGTGCGTGCGCGTGCGTGCACGTGCGTGCACGTGCGTGCGCGTGCGTGCGCGTGCGCGTGCGTGCGCGTGCGTGCGCGTGCGTGCGCGTGCGTGCACGTGCGTGCACGTGCGTGCACGTGTGCACGTGCGTGCACGTGTTTGCACACGCGTGCACGTGTGTGCACGTGTGTGCGCGTGCGTGCACGTGCGTGCGCGTGCGTGCGCGTGCGTGCACACGCGTGCACGTGTGTGCACGTGTGTGTGCGTGCACGTGCGTGCATGTGCGTGCACGTGGGTGCACGTGCGTGCACGTGCGTGCACGTGCGTGCACGTGCGTGCAGTTGTGACACGCGTGCACGCGCGTGCACGCGTGTGCACGTGCACGCACGTGCGTGCGCGTGCGTGCACGCGCGTGCACGTGTGTGCACGTGCACGCACGTGCGTGCGCGTGCGTGCACGTGGGTGCGCGTGTGTGCGTGCGCGTGCACGTGTGTGCGTGCGCGCGCGTGCGCGCGCGTGCACGTCTGTGCACGTGCGTGCGCGTGCGTGCACGTGCGTGCACACGCGTGCACACACGTGCACGTGTGTGCACGCGTGTGCACGCGTGTGCACGCGTGTGCACGTGTGTGCACGTGTTTGCGTGCGTGTGCACGTGTGTGCACGTGTGTGTACACACGTACACGCGCGTGCACGCACGTGCGTGCGTGCGCGTGCGCGTTCGTGCGCGTGCGTGCGTGGGTGCGTGGCGTGTGTGCACGTGTGTGCGCGTGTGTGCGTGCGCGTGCACGTGTGTGCGTGCGCGTGTGTGCGCGCGCGTGCGTGCGTGCGGCGTGCGCGTGCGTGCGCGTGCACGTGCGTGCGCATGCGTGCACGTGTGTGCACGTGTGTGCACGTGTGCGTGCGCGTGCACGTGTGTGCGTGTGCGTGTGTGCGCGCGCGTGCGTGCGCGTGCGT
>NW_026892378.1:0-3449 GCF_015708825.2 Lethenteron reissneri | reverse complement strand
TAAAAAAAACGATATTATCTATGTTGGCAAATAATTCTTAAAAAAAATATAAAAAAATAAAAAGGGGCATATACACCACCGCCCTTTTGAAAATTATCAGGGGATTTTGGCCACTGGCGATTTTCAAACAAAGTAATGCCCCCCTTTTTTTGTCATGAATCCCATCAGCCGCCCTTACTCTCGGCGGTTATTCTTACGACGCGCGTGCACGTATTACGATCTTAACCTTATTACATTTGAAATAAGCAGAAAATAACACACGTTGAACATCGATATTGCGTTACCGTTCTCTTAAAAAAAAAGGGGGCATAATACACAACAGTGTGCGTGTGTGTGTGTGTGCGTGTGTGTGTGTGAGTGTGTGGGTGCGCGTGTGTGTGTGCGCGTGTGTGTGTGGTGTGTGATGCGTGTGTGTGTGCGTGTGTGTGTGTGATGCGTGTGTGTTGTGTGTGTGATGCGTGCGTGTGTGTGTGCGTGTGTGTGTGCGTGTGTGTGCGTGTGTGTGTGCGCGTGTGGGTGTGCGTGTGCGTGAGTGTGTGTGTGTGCGTGTGTGTGCGTGTGTGTGTATGTGTGTGCGCGTGTCTGTGTGTATGTACTGTGTGTATGTGCGTGCTTGTGTGCGTGTGTGTGTGTGTGTGTGTGCGTGTGTGGTGCGTGTGTGTGATGCTGTGTGTGGGTGTGGTGTGTGTGATGCGTGTGTGTGGTGTGTATGTGCGTGCGTGTGTGTGATGCGTGGTGTGTGTGTGTGTGTGCGTGTGTGTGTGGTGTGCGTGTGTGATGCGTGGTGTGCGTGTTGTGTGCGTGTGTTGCGCGTGGTGTGTGCGTGTGTGTGTGCGTGTGTGTGCGTGTGGTGTGCGTGTGTGTTGTGTGTGCGTGTGTGTGTGTGTGATGTGTGCGTGTGTGTGTGCGTGTGTGTGTGTGCGTGCGTGTGTGTGCGTGTGTGTGTGTGGGTGTGTGTGCGTGCATGTGTGTGTGTGATGCGTGTGTGTGTGTGTGCGTGTGCGTGCGTGTGTGTGTGTGATGCGTGGTGTGTGTGTGCGTGTGTGTGTGTGCGTGGTGTGTGTGTGGTGTGTGATGCTGTGTGTGCGTGTGTGTGTGATCATGTGTGTGTGCGTGTGGTGTGTGATGCGTGCGTGTGTGTGTGTTGCGTGTTGTGTGTGATGCGTGTGGTGTGTGGTGTGTGATGCGTGCGTGTGTGTGTGTGTGCGTGTGTGTGTTGTGCGTGGTGTTTGTGATGTGTGGGTGCGCGTGTGTGTGTGTGCGCGTGTGTGTGTGGTGTGTGATGCGTTGTGTGTGCGTGTGTGTGTGTGATGCGTGTGTGGTGTGTGTGGTGATGCGTGCGTGTGTGTGGTGTGTGCGTGTGTGTGTGCGTGTGTGTGGTGTGCGTGTGTGTGTGCGTGTGTGTGTGTGCGTGTGTGCGTGTGTGTGTGCGTGTGTGCGTGTGTGTGTTGTGCGTGTGTGTGATGCGTGTGGTGTGTCGTGTGTGTGTGTGTGTGCGTGTTGTGTGGTGTGCGTGTGTGTGTGTGCGCGTGTGTGTGCGTGTGTGTGTGTGTGTGCGTGTGTGTGTGTGTGATGTTGCGTGTGTGTGTGTGATGTGTGTGTGTGTGATGTGTGCGTGTGTGCGTGTGCCGCGTGCAGCGAGCAGTGACGCCGGCCTCGTGCCGGGCGCCCTGATGTGCGTGCTGCTCGTCGTCGCTGCGACCGGCTTCCTCCTCTGGTACCGGCTGCTCAAGCGCAAGCCGGGCGGCACCAAGACCGTCGCAACGACGTCTGGTGACGGCCCACCCGCTCCCTCACACTCGCCCACTCACTCACTCACTCGCTCGCCCACTCGCTTACTCACTCACTCACCCATTCACTCACCCATTCACTCACCCACTCACACCCCTCACTCACTCGCTCACCCACTCACTCACCCACTCACTCGCTCACCCACTCACTCACCCACTCAGTCACTAACTCACCTACTCACTCACTCACCACCCACTCACTCAACCCACTCACCCACCCACTCACCACTCACCCACTCACTCACCCCTCACTCAACCCACTCACCCACCCACTCACCCACTCGCTTACTCACTCACCCCCACTCCCCACCCACTCACCCTCCCCTGCTCGCCCACTCACCCACTCACCCACCCACTCGCTCACCCACTGACCCACTCGCCCACTCACTCGCTCACCCACTCACTCGCTCACCCACTGACCCACTCGCCCACTCACTCGCTCACCCACTCACTCCCCACCATCATCGCTCACTCGCCCTCATCCACTCACCCACTCACCCACTCACTCACCCACTGACCCACTCACCCACTGACCCACTGACCCGCTCGCCCACTCGCCCACTCACTCGCTCACCCCTCACCCGCTCACTCGCTCACCCACTCACCCACCCACTCACCCACTCACCCATTCCTCACCCATTCACCCCTCACCCACCCACTCACTCACCCATTCACTCATCAACCCACTCACCCACCCACTCACCCATTCACTCACCCATTCACTCACTGACCCACTCACCCACTGACCCACTCACCCACTCACCCACTGACCCACTCACCCACTCACCCACCCACTCTCTCTGCTCCCTCCCTCCCCTCCCTCCCTATCTCCCTCCCTCCCTCCGCTCTCTCTGCTCCCTCCCTCCCTCCCCTCCCTCCCTTCCCTCCTCTCTCCCTCCCTCCCTCCGCTCTCTCTGCTCCCTCTCTCGCCTCCCTCCCTCCCTCGCCTCCCTCACCTCCCTCACCTCCCTCCCTCCCCTCCCTCCCTCCCTCCCTCCGCTCTCTCGCCTCCCACCGCAGGATGGACGACTGCCTCCCCGCGTCGACGAGCCTCCCGCCCGCGACCCACGACCCGCCCAGCACCCGCACCTCCATCGGCTCTGCGGCGACGCCCTCCGACGGCTCCTGGCGCTCTGCGACGCCCGGCCCCGGGCGGGCCGACGGGCCCCGGCGGGCCGAGGGGCGCCCCCCCGGGCAGGCCGCCCTACGAGCGAGCGGACGGCCGCGTGATGGAGTAGAGCGGCGTGTGAGAGCGCCGCTCGCAAGGCAGCGGCGGCGGCGACGACGGGGCTCGGGCCTCGGGGCGAATCCGCCGCGGTTCCGTCGACATCGCCCCCATCGCCACTTCCCCGTCTCGTGCGCCCGATATTAGGAAGCCAACTGGAGCTTGAAGTTTTCGTTCGGTAAGGTCACGATTGAGAACCAATTTCTCTAGAAGTGATTCTTGTGTTTGGTTTTGTTGTCCTTCCAACGCACCTCCGATCAGCACGGCCGACTACGTGCGGTGCGGAAAAAACTCCACGCACACGCGCGCACGCCATTTCAGTTGGTCTGTCGGCAAAAAACCGGAATGTTGACGTCGCGAGCACAAACTCCGACAATATTACACGTACGACGTGTCGCTGGAGATTACCGCCTGCGTCGTCGTCACCGCAGCCA
>NW_026892377.1:0-3458 GCF_015708825.2 Lethenteron reissneri | reverse complement strand
CCATCATCACTCACTGACTCACCACCCATCATCACCACTCACTCACCACCATCACACCACACCACCACCATCACCACTCACTCACCACCACCATCATCACCACTCACTCACCACCACCATCATCACCACTCACTCACCACCATCATCACCACTCACCACCATCATCACCACTCATTCACCACCATCATCAACACTCACTCACCACCATCATCACCACTCACCACCACCATCATCAACACTCACTCACCACCACCATCACCACTCACTCACCACCACCACCATCACCACTCACTCACCACCATCATCGTTACTCACTCACCACCATCATCACCATCACCACCATCATCACCACTCACTCACCACCATCACACCACTCACTCACCACCACCATCTCCACTCACCATCATCACTAATCAATCACCACCATCATCACCACTCACTCACCAGCATCGTCACCACTCACTCACCACCACCACCATCACCACTCACTCACCACCACCACCACCATCACTCACTCACTCACCATCATCACCACTCACTCACCACCCACCATCACCACTCACCACCACCATCACCACTCACTCACCACCACCATGATCACCACTCACTCACCACCACGATCATCACCACTCACTCACCACCATCATCACCACTCACCACCATCATCACCACTCATTCACCACCATCATCAACACTCACTCACCACCATCATCACCACTCACCACCACCATCATCACACACTCACTCACCACCACCATCACCACTCACTCACCACCACCACCATCACCACTCACTCACCACCATCATCACCACTCACCACCATCATCACCACTCACTCACCACCATCATCATTACTCACTCACCACCATCATCACCACTCACCACCATCATCACCACTCACTCACTCACCACCATCATCACCACTCACTCACCACCATCATCACCACTCTCCACCATCATCACCACTCACTCACCACCATCATCACCACTCACTCACCACCGTCATCATTACTCACTCACCACCATCATCACCACTCACCACCACCATCACCACTCACTTACCACCATCATCACCACTCACCACCACCATCACCACTCACTTACCACCATCATCACCACTCACTCACCACCATCATCACTCACTTACCACCACCATCACCACTCACTTACCACCATCATCACCACTCACCACCACCATCACCACTCACTTACCACCATCATCACCACTCACCACTACCATCATCACCACTCACCATCATCATCACCACTCACTCACCACCATCATCACCACTCACCACCACCATCACCACTCACTTACCACCATCATCACCACTCACCACCACCATCACCACTCACTTACCACCATCATCACCACTCACCACCACCATCACCACTCACTTACCACCATCATCACCACTCACTCACCACCATCATCACTCACTTACCACCATCATCACCTCTCACTCACCACCATCATCACCTCTCACTCACCACCACCATCATCATCACCACTCACCACCATCATCACTCACCACGATCATCACTCACCACCATCATCACCACTCACTCACTACCATCATCACCACTCACCACCACCACCATCACCACTCACTCACCACCATCACCACTCACAACCACCATCATCACCACTCACTCACCACCATCATCACCACTCACCACCACCACCATCACCACTCACTCACCACCATCACCACTCACCACCACCATCATCACCAATCAATCACCACCATCATCACCACTCACTCACCAGCATCGTCACCACTCACCTCACCACCACCACCATCACCACTCACTCACCACCACCACCATCATCACTCACTCTGACTCACCACCATCATCACCACTCACTCACCACCACCATCACCACTCACCACCACCATCACCACTCACTCACCACCACCATCATCACCACTCACTCACCACCACCATCATCACCACTCACTCACCACCATCATCACCACTCACCACCATCATCACCACTCATTCACCACCATCATCAACACTCACTCACCACCATCATCACACTCACCACCACCATCATCACACTCACTCACCACCACCATCACCACTCACTCACCACCACCACCATCACCACTCATCACCACCATCATCGTTACTACTCACTCACCATCATCACCACTCACCACCATCATCACCACTCACTCACTCACCACCATCATCACCACTCACCACCACCATCTCCACTCACCATCATCACTAATCAATCACCACCATCATCACCACTCACTCACCAGCATCGTCACCACTCACCACCACCACCATCACCACTCACTCACCACCACCACCACCATCACTCACTCACCTCACCACCATCATCACCACTCACTCACCACCACCATCACCACTCACCACCACCATCACCACTCACTCACCACCACCATCATCACCACTCACTCACCACCACCATCATCACCACTCACTCACCACCATCATCACCACTCACCACCATCATCACCACTCATTCACCACCATCATCAACACTCACTCACCACCATCATCACCACTCACCACCACCATCATCAACACTCACTCACCACCACCATCACCACTCACTCACCACCACCACCATCACCACTCACTCACCACCATCATCACCACTCACCACCATCATCACCACTCACTCACCACCATCATCATTACTCACTCACCACCATCATCACCACTCACCACCATCATCACCACTCACTCACTCACCACCATCATCACCACTCACTCACCACCATCATCACCACTCTCCACCATCATCACCACTCACTCACCACCATCATCACCACTCACTCACCACCGTCATCATTACTCACTCACCACCATCATCACCACTCACCACCATCATCACCACTCACATCACTCACCACCATCATCACCACTCACTCACACCACCATCATCATTACTCACTCACCACCACTCATCACCTCACACCATCATCACCACTCACTCATCCCCATCATCACCACTCACTCACCACCATCATCACTTCACTCACCATCATCACAACTCACTCACCACATCATCACCACTCACTCACCACCACCATCACCACTCACTCACCACCATCATCACCACTCACCACCATCATCACCACTCACTCACCACCATCATCATTACTCACTCACCACCATCATCACCACTCACCACCATCATCACCACTCACTCACCACCGTCATCATTACTCACTCACCACCATCATCACCCTCACCACCATCATCACCACTCACTCACTCACTCACCACCATCATCCCACCATCACTCACCACCATCATCATTACTCACTCACCACCATCATCACCACTCACCACCATCATCACCACTCACTCATCCCCATCATCACCACTCACTCACCACCATCATCATTACTCACTCACCACCATCATCACCACTCACCACCATCATCACCACTCACTCACTCACCACCATC
>NW_026892376.1:0-3459 GCF_015708825.2 Lethenteron reissneri | reverse complement strand
AGAGAGCACGGGGGGAGACACGGGGGAGACGGGGGGAGACGCGGGGAGAGAGACACGGGGGGAGACACGGAGGGAGACACGGGGGGAGACGCGGGGAGAGAGACACGGGGGGAGATGCGGGGAGAGACACGGGGGGAGACACGGAGGGAGACACGGGGGGAGACGCGGGGAGAGAGTCAGGGGGGAGACGCAGGGGGAGACGCGGGGAGAGAGACACGGGGGGAGACACGGGGGGGACGCGGGGAGAGACACGGGGGGAGACACGGGGGGAGAGACACGGGGGGAGACGCGGGGAGAAACACGGGGGGAGACAGGGGGAGAGACACGGGGGGAGACGCGGGGAGAGACACGGGGGGAGACGCGGGGGGAGAGACACGGGGGGGGGGAGACGCGGGGAGAGACACGGGGGGAGACAAGGGGGGAAACGCGGGGGAGAGAGACACGGGGGGAGACACGGGGGGAGACGCGGGGAGAGACACGGTGGGAGACACGGGGGGAGACGCGGGGGGAGACACGGGGGGAGAGACACGGGGGGAGACGCGGGGAGACACACGGGGGGAGAGACACGGGGGGAGAGCGCAGGGGGAGACACGGGGGGAGACGCGGGGAGAGACACGGGGGGAGAGACACGGGGGGAGACGCGGGGAGAGACACGGTGGGAGACACGGGGGGAGACGCGGGGGGAGACAGGGGGGAGAGACACGGGGGGAGACGTGGGGAGAGACACGGGGGGAGAGACACGGGGGGAGACGCGGGGAGGACACGGGGGGAGACACGGGGGGAGACGCGGGGAGAGAGACACGGGGGGAGACACGGGGGGAGACGCGGGGAGAGAGACACGGGGGGAGACACGGGGGGAGACGCGGGGAGAGACATGGGGGGAGACACGGGGGGAGACGCGGGGAGAGACAAGGGGGGAGACGCGGGGAGAGAGGACACGGGGGGAGACGCGGGGAGAGAGACAGGGGGGAGACACGGGGAGAGAGACACGGGGGGAGACACGGGGGGAGACACGGGGGGAGACGCGGGGAGAGAGACACGGGGGGAGACACGGGGGGAGACACGGGGGGAGACACGGGGGGAGAGACACGGGGGGAGACGCGGGGGGAGAGACACGGGGGGAGACGCGGGGAGAGACACGGGGGGAGACACGGGGGAGAGACACGGGGGGGAGACATGGGGGGAGAGACACGGGGGGAGAGACGGGGGAGAGACACGGGGGGAGAGACACGGGGAGACGCGGGGGGAGAGACACGGGGGGAAACACGGGGGGAAAGATGCGGGGAGACGCAGGGAAACACGGGGGGAGAGACACGGGGGGAGACACGGGGGGAGACACGGGGGAGAGACACAGGGGGAGAGACGCCGGGAGACACGGGGGGAGAGACGCGGGGAGACACGGGGAGACGGGGGGAGAGACGCGGGGAGACACGGGGAGACGCGGGGAGACACGGGGGGAGAGCACAGGGGGGAGACACGGGGAGACACGGGGGGAGAGACGGGGGAGACATGGGGGGAGACACGGGGGAACGCGGGAAGACACGGGGGGAGACACGGGGGAGAGACGGGGGAGACACGGGGGGAGACACGGGGGGAGACACGGGAAGACACAGGGGGAGACACGGGGGGAGACACGGGGGGAGACACGGCTGTTTGTTGGAGTTATGCCTTTCTTACGATGTAGTAGAGAATAAATTAACACTGAACCCTGTGGGAGCCTCAGTCTGGCTCTGTGAGTCTCAGTGATTGACACTGAACCCTGTGGGAGCCTTAGTCTGGCTCTGTGAGTCGCAGTGATTAACACTGAACCCTGTGGGAGCCTAGTCTGGCTCTGTGAGTCTCAGTGATTGACACTGAACCTGTGGGAGCCTAGTCTGGCTCTGTGAGTCTCAGTGATTAACACTGAACCCTGTGGGAGCCTCAGTCTGGCTCTGTGAGTCTCAGTGATTGACACTGAACCTTGTGAGAGCCTCAGTCTGGCTCTGTGAGTCTCAGTGATTAACACTGAACCCTGTGGGAGCCTTAGTCTGGCTCTGTGAGTCTCAGTGATTAACACTGAACCCTGTGGGAGCCTCAGTCTGGCTCTGTGAGTCTCAGTGATTGACACTGAACCTTGTGGGAGCCTCAGTCAGGCTCTGTGAGTCTCAGTGATTGACACTGAACCCTGTGGGAGCCTCAGTCTGGCTCTGTGAGTCTCAGTGATTAACACTGAACCCTGTGGGAGCCTCAGTCTGGCTCTGTGAGTCTCAGTGATTGACACTGAACCTTGTGAGAGCCTCAGTCTGGCTCTGTGAGTCTCAGTGATTAACACTGAACCCTGTGGGAGCCTTAGTCTGGCTCTGTGAGTCTCAGTGATTAACACTGAACCCTGTGGGAGCCTCAGTCTGGCTCTGTGAGTCTCAGTGATTGACACTGAACCTTGTGGGAGCCTCAGTCAGGCTCTGTGAGTCTCAGTGATTGACACTGAACCCTGTGGGAGCCTCAGTCTGGCTCTGTGAGTCTCAGTGATTAACACTGAACCGTGTGGGAGCCTCTGTCTGGCTCTGTGAGTCTCAGTGATTGACACTGAACCTTGTGTGAGTGAGTGAGTGACTGAGTGAGTGAGTGACTGACTGAGTGACTGAGTAAGTGACTGAGTGAGTGACTGAGTGACTGAGTGAGTGACTGAGTGACTGGCTGAGTGACTGGGTGAGTGAGTGACTGAGTGAGTGACTGAGTGGGTCAGTGACTGAGTGACTGATTGACTGAGTGACTGAGTGAATGAGTGAGTGACTGATTGACTGAGTGGCTGAGTGAGTGACTGACTGAGTGACGGAGTGAGTGAGTGACTGAGTGAGTGACGGAGTGAGTGAGTGACTGAGTGAGTGAGTGACTGAGTGAGTGGATGAGTGGGTGAGTGAGTGTGTGGGTGAGTGAGTAGGTGAGTGAGTGAGTGGGTGAGTGGGTGAGTGAGTGGGTGGGTGAGTGAAGGAGTGGGTGAGTGAGCGTGTGAGTGAGTGTGTGAGTGTGTGTGAGTGAGTGTGTGAGTGAGTGAGTGGGTGAGTGAGTGTGTGGGTGAGTGAGTGGGTGAGTGAGTGGTGAGTGAGTGAGTGAGAGGGTGAGTGAGTGTGTGAGTGTGTGGGTGAGAGAGAGAGTGAGTGGGTGAGTGAGTGTGTGGGTGAGTGAGTAGGTGAGTGAGTGGGTGTGTGAGTGGGTAAGTGAGTGAGTGGGTGAGTGGGTGAGTGTGTGAGTGTGTGGATGAGTGAGTGAGTGACATAGAGTGAGTGAGTGACTGACTGAGTGACGGAGTGAGTGAGTGGCTGAGTGAGTGACTGAGTGAGTGACTGAGTGAGTGTGTAATTGACTGAGTGAGTGACTGAGTGAGTGACTGAGTGAATGAGTGAGTGACTGACTGACTGAGTGGCTGAGTGACTGACTGAGTGAGGGAGTGAGTGAGTGAGTGACTGAGTGAGTGACTGA
>NW_026892375.1:0-3460 GCF_015708825.2 Lethenteron reissneri | reverse complement strand
ATGATCAGTGCGATGTATGCCAAGTCAAACATAGCGTTACCCTACGGATCTCTGTGCGAGTTGCGTGCACTGCACCGAGGACTCACCAGCGCTGTGGGGCATCTCAGAGTTTTTGTCAATTTTGGTCTTGAACAAAGACTGTGGGTAGGCAAGAATGTGTGTGCGTGTGCATTGAAGGTAACTTGGCTCAATAAACCTCGCTGCGACTTGAAGGGGAAGGTGAAACTGGTCTTGCAACAAAGGTCACCAATGAGTGGAGCTTTTCAAGATAGAGCCCAAAGGTGGAATGACAAATATGCCCGACCACTCACTCGAGAGTATTCTCCCCCCCTCCTCTGTCTCTGATCCATACCAGTTCCATCAACTCATGCAGAGTGGCAGCCGAAAATAATGTTTTGCTTATCCAATAAAACACGCAACGTTGACCCAACGTTCCAACTTCGTTGGCAACGTTGACCCAACGTTCCAACGTTGGGTCAACGTTGCCAAGGAAGTTGGAACCGTTGGCCCCAGGGCGCAACGTTCCACGTTTGCTGGTCAGGGCCCCAGTGGGCCCGGCACCGCGTCCACTGGGCCCACTCACCGAGGGCGCCGCCTTGGCCTCGCGGTAGTAGTCGTTGTCGTTTCCGATTTGATGCTTTCGTTGACGTTCTGCTGCAGCCATTCGTGCAGGCCTTCCTCCTCGTCGTCTCTGTAGTCGGTCTCCGTCGTCGTGACGATGTCCCCCGCTGCCGGGCTGCGGTGCTGCCCACCTTGAGTTTTTGAAAGAGCATCTGAGCCCTTTTCCACAAAATGTCCTGGCAGCTGGTGGGGGGGGGGGGTGTCACAGTGACAGGGGGCAGGGTTATATGACGGCCGCACGTCCATCGACATTATTTGTCCGAGGCATACGACGCTAAGAATCATTATACTAATTTACAGCCCTTGCAGTCAATCCACTGCTGATTGAGGGTTCTTGAGCAAATCTAATTGGCGTAAAAACTAACATTCATCAATAGCACTGCCTATATAATAAGTGACATTTCATGCAATGGCCGTTCTTTACAGCCTGGGTCTCCTTCTCTGGCCTCTAGCTCTGTCACTCTCCCTCTCTGGCCTACGTGTTGTGAAGAGGAGTCATTGTATTAAATGTTGCTTCTTGTAAGAAAATATATATTTTAATGTAGTGCTTTTTTGTGAATTGTGCACCACTGACTGCCAACAAAGCAGCATTGCCAAATCATTTGTATAATTAATCATCAGATTACATTCAGTGTGAATTACATAAAGTCCTTGACTGTATATCACAAACGGACAGTTGGAGCTTTGCTTTATGTGACCAAAATTACTCATTTTGTAGATGGAAATCCCAATTCTGTGTCTGTGCATGTCCAAGCATTTGTGAATGTACACGCGAGAAGTATGGACAGACAAAGCACATCCATGCAAATGTAGTATCATAGCGCTGGCAAGCGGGCAGCAGCGGCAACTGTGATGGACAGATAGCACACGCGCCGGTGACGGCGTGAGCACGGGGTGTGGGCAGAGGGGAGGAACTGGGCCAAGGGTCACGGAGGACCCCGTCTGGAGGCCCCTGGAACCTGCTGGCGGTTCGAGAAGGGAGGCGCGGTCAGGCGGAGCCAGGCCACGCTGGGAAAGGAGCCGAGAGCAGCGGGGGGGGGGGCTCGAGGCTGCCGGTTCTGGGAGTGGACTCGTCTCGTCGTCGCTGTCGTCCAGTCGTCGCCAAACGTCTCCGCTAGATATTGCGCTACGAAGGAGAGGAGTTGGCTATCTCAGTCAGCGCCCCGTCAGTGTTAGACGGCTAGTTGTGTACAGGCTAGGCTGAGCTACTGTGGAGTGTGCGGACGAGACCGTGAAAGTTGTTAATAAAGAAAGTGCCTTCTGGAAACTCTGTCTCCGAATCATTGACACTACACATGGATGGCCCAAACTCCTCTCACAGCTAGTGGCGGATCCCAGGGGGCGATGGGGTGGATGGAAAAGACAGGGTGGATTAGATGGCCCTGCCCCTTGGGGCCCAAAGTAACCGCTTAACATTTCGGGAGCAGCCCCCACCCCACACACCTTGGGAAGTTTCTCAACCCGCCTATGCACACACACACCTGTTCTTTCTAATGTTATCAAAGTGACATTTCAACGGCTCTCAGACCATTTAATTAAGTTCACTCAATTCTCTCAGATTCCTCCGACCAGTATGGTGAAGCGTGGCCAAACAACCCCCCGCGTCTCCACGCGGCGAGGGTAGGCCCTCATCCACCGGTGGGTTGACAAATAGTGCTGGTACAGTACAAGTACCATAGTGGTACAGTGCAAGCACACCAATGCCTGCCCCTTGACCATGGGAAGAGGTTTGTTCATCGACATGTTGTTAATTTCAACTATTTTGCCCTTACGCAGTACCATACTGCATACACATCAGAGCAGGCAGCCCCAATAAAACACGGAACGTTGACCCAACGTTGGCATGGACAGTTGACCCAACGATGGCATGTTTACTGGGAAGAGCACAATGAGATCAGAAATCCAGGTTTAAAAAAGAAACCTAAATTAAAAAAACAATCGGAGGAGCAGAGGTGTGATGACTATTACACGGAATTAAATATCACAAATAGCAAACAATGTCTACCCAGTTTTGATACCAACAGTTTTATGAAACGTCAAGTCTGTAAATGACAGGAAAACCCCCACCATAACAGAGCAAGTGCAGGCTGAAAAACGACCAGTTTCAAACAACGGCCCACCAAGACGTGTATGAAGCACTCCTCTGAGCATTATGCAAACACCATCAGTATTTCTTGCAGTGCTCTTTCACAATTTGAGCAAATGTGACCGACTGACAGGAAGCAGTGATGCAGTGATAGACAACCGAGGACCGCTTTCATCACAATTAGGTGTCATCAGCAGTGAGCATTGGTGACCATCCTGTGCCGATGAGTCCTAAGTATGACAAAACCAATCCAGCTGTGTCTTGTTTGAGACATTGTGTAATTTCTTACACGCAAGGGTATTGTGTAATGTCTTACACGCAAGAGTATACTGCCCTGTGTGTCCAATGGAAGTTGTTGGATTTTGTTCTGCCAAAGATGCTCAGATAGATTGTGACAATTGCCATCAAGTGATGTTGCAGATCTGGACGAGTCCTGTGACCCTATAAACCCTCCCCTTCAACAATTTGCACTGAGCAACATGGTGAAGTATGACCAAACAACATAATGATCGATGGGATGGGAGGGAAAAGGATTCTTAAATTACTACTGAATTCCCAATATTTTTGGCAATATTGAAGATGTAGGTACAGGAAATAAGTATGCTCTTTGTACAGTATCCTGTATATAAGGCCGTGACGATTCAGTGGCCAAGTAAATACATTAAATTGTTATTATCAATTACATTTTGTAGTAGATTACTCAGGCCTCTTAAACATGGTGACCACCCTGTAGTGTCGCTGCCCGAAGGCAGG
>NW_026892374.1:0-3464 GCF_015708825.2 Lethenteron reissneri | reverse complement strand
TGACGGCCGATTTCGCTAAGGCTATCCAGGCCTGCCCCGAATGCGCTTGGCAGAAACCACCGTGCCAGAAATATATTCCACCCTTGAAATAATCAAGTTACACGGATTAACAAAATGGTGTCTCTTGACATCCTCGGGCCTTTTCCTCCTACCGCCAGAAGCAATAAATTCTTGTTGGGGGGGTGGAATATTTCTCACGGTGGCCGACTTGGCTTGGCCCTTGCCCGATCAATCGGCGTCTTCCATCACGGATGCATTTTTGAACTGCGATGTAATTAACAAAGGTGCACCGGAACAACTGCTTACGGACCAGGGCCGTAATTTTTCGTCTAAGTTGCTACGTGATGTGTGTGATGCCTTGGGCACTAAGAAGATACGGACTTCGCCTTACCACCCGCAAACGGATGGGATGGTCGAGCGATTGAACCATACCCTGTCGGCCATGCTCTGCCACACTGTAAGTGAAAAACAGGCCGATTGGGATCTGCACGTCCCTAGCGTGCTCTCTGCCTACTGTATGGCCCCACATGCTTCCACCGGGTACTCTCCATTTTCCTCATGTATGGACGTGAGAACTTACCACCGATTGGCGTGAAACTGGGAACACTCACGAAAGGGCCTGCGCAGACCCTCCCCAAACACGTCCGCGACTCTGTCCGCCATGTCACAGAGGCACGGGAGGCGGCACGAATCGGCACGGCCAAAACCCAGGCTCGTAATGAGTGGTGTGCTCGTCGGTCGCATCGCGACATGCTATGGGCTGTGGGCGACCGGGCCTGGCTTCATTGCCCCCAGGTGCCGGTGGGCACCTCCCCCAAGCTACACAGGCCTTGGCAGGGGCCTGTCGAGTTGATAGATATTCGACATCCTCAATGTGTACGTATCCGTGCGGGTCAGCGCCGTTGGTATGTCCACACATCCCGGTTAAAGCCTTTTTTCCTCCGCGCATCGATCCGTCATCCCCAAAGAGTACCTTGCCGGTGTCTGATGCATCTGACGTGCCATTCCAGTTGCCGGTTGATCCCCTGAAGGGGCCTGTTTTGCCTCCCACAGACAAGCACACCCTGAGGACTCCTGTTGCTGATGACCCTGCTCCGCCCATTCCTCTGCACTTCCGCCTCCCGCTGTGTCGCAGCCAGCTGACCCTCGTGCCAATGCAGATGGGCCAACATCACGTACTCGCTCGAAATCCGTTAAATTCCGTTGAGGTGTCCCAGTTGCTTGCCGTTACGCTTGTTGCGTTCGTTATGCATTTTGTTATTGTCGTCTGCTCTTGATTTGCGATGTCTCTGTCATATTACTGGTTTTACCCCGTTCCTAGCTGGGACGGCTAGTCTTTTACACCGGGGGGGGGGGGGGGTGATGTAATAGGAGAGTACACTGACAGGCACCGTCCGGCTGGATAGGCTCCGCCGCATCATCCATTAGCCAATCAGGATTGAGTGGGGATCATCTGGGTCAAGTTCAAGGGCGGAGCTCAAGGGTGCTTGCGGGAAACCATCGGGAAGGTTCTAGAAGGGGTGTGGTTAGAGGCGGGGCTTGGCTCCGTGTCAGAGGGATATAAGGGGAAGCAGGAAGGGGCTCGAGGTCAGTGTGAGAAGTCTTGAAGCGGGACCACGTCTCGCGCCTCTGGAATGCCAGCGGCCACGTGGCCATCCGGGGGGTTGTCTCCTTGCACGCCGCCAGCCAGCGGTCCGAAGGAGCAGAGAGCGTGAGCGAGCCGTGAGGGAGACAACACCAACTTACGCGCGCAACGAGGATTGTGCAGTGATTGCTTGGAAGGGAACGTGGAGCTGTCCAGCCATTAAAGAAATAAAAAAGAAGACACAAGTCAAAGATCGTCGTCGAAGTGATTTATTACACAGATACAATGTAAGGCTGATCGATGCTCAGGTGCGGTCAAGTGATGGCACCCTATTGCTCAACCATGTTATGTATGCCGATGATCTGGTAATTGCTGCTCACTCAGAGGAGGAGTTGGAGGTGCTGCTGCTGAACCTGGCGCTTGCCACTAAGAGGTGGGGCCTTACCATCAGCCCACCAAAACTAAGCACCTGCCTGGATATTTTGTACCATCGGACATTCCACCCCCACAACTCCCAATTGGTGATGGAGCAGTTGTGGAGAGAGTGAAGAGTTTCCCATATCTGGGCAGTGTGCTCATCACCGGCTCCGGTTTAACAGCAGAGGTCTCACTCCGAATCAGTCGAGCGGCATTATCTTTTCATTGGTTGTGTAACGCTGTGTGGAAGCTACCTGGTCTGTCGCTCCGCATTAAGCTTCAGGTCTTCTCGGCCATGGTCATCGCCTCCCTTCTCTACACTTGCAAAACGTGGACCCCCCGAATGGAACATCTTCGCCGGTTAGAAACATTTAGGCCGGCCTGCCTACGATCCATCCTGGGATTAACCAGGTTGGATTGTGTTAGGAGCTCACAAATCCTTGAAAGATCTGGACAAAGTCCCATCAGTGAGCTCCTCTGGCAGGCAAGGCTGCGTTGGCTGGGCCATGTAGCCCGCATGCCCAGTCACCGCATGCCTAAACAGGTTTTGTTCGGCCGGATCTTGGGGGCTAAACGGGCGCGGCACAAGAGATGGAGTGATGTGGTACAGGAGGATATGGAGCTGAGTGGACTTGCCGATGACTGGTACCAGCGGTGTCAAGATCGGCCACTGTGGAGGAGGCTTGTGAAGGACGCTACTGGGCAGTTGGAGGCAGTCGCCCTCCAACAACAACGGAAGGCAGAGGAGCGACGCTGACAACAACGAGCGGAGTGCCAGGTGGCTAAAGCACAGCAAGTTGGCACAGTAGGGGGCACAGGTGGTGCATCAGCCAGTCGTCTCGGTCAGTCGACCTGTGGCATCTGGGTCTGCCCGGTGACCTCCTGCCAGTGGGCGTTCGACACTTCACGTGGCCTCAAGGTGCACATAGCCTGGCACAAGCGTCGTGGTAACATCACCGTCACTTAGTGGCAAATGGCGTTTTTTTTTGTGTGAGTGAGCTGTGAGTGACAGTGAGCTGTGAGTGAGCTGTGTGTGAGTGAGCTGTTAGTGAGCTGCATCACTGACCAGCTGCTCCCTGCTGTGCCATCACATCCGCCACATCCTCACAGAGGCTCTTGGGCAGCCTCCGGATCTTCTGTTTCAGATCATCAAGCGTCCGCATGGGAGGGATGAAGGTGTCCACCTGGTACCTGCACAGCGCAGAGACACACCGTGGCAACGGCACCGTGACACTCGCATGGTAACTGCTGTTAACTATAACAACATGGTAACTGCTGTTACCTCTCACACCATGATAACTACTGTTAATTATCACACCATGGTAACTTCTGTTAACTCTAACACCATGGTAACTTGTTAACCTTAACACCATGATAACTGTTGCTAATCTTAACACCATGGTACCTGTTGCTAACCAAAACACCATAGTAACTGCTGTTAACCTTAACACCATGGTAGCTG